>NC_056076.1:3435000-3665000 GCF_016772045.2 Ovis aries
TATAGGCCTTTCCTTGAGCTTCCCAGGTGGCTCAGTGGTAAAGAACCTACCTGCCAATGAAGGAGACCCGGGTTCTATCCCTGGGTTGGGAAGATCCGGTGGAGAAGGCAATAGCAACCTACTCCAGTATGCTAGCCTGGGAAAGCCCATGGACAGAGAAGCCTGACGGGCTACAGTCCATGCAGTCGCAAAGAGAGACATGACTTAGCAACTAAACAAAGCAACAACAATAGACCTTTGCATAGGACATGCCCTCTGCTTCCTGGGGGGTCCAGACGGATAGTTTTCTGCCTGTGGCCAGGGTAAGTCAGGACCCCTTAGCTGAGCTGCTGTTCCCATGAGAGCCTCTCCCAGCAGCAGGGCCTCTGCCTGCCCAGGTTTGCCAAGGAGGCGTATCTCTACGGGAATGCCCCACTTCATGCTTTACGACATGGAAAATGCTTAGAGGCAAATGGGAGTTTTATGAATATAATGTTAATAAAAATTGATTTTTGAAAATGAAGCTGCCTCTTTATATTACCTGCAAGTAGATAAACAAGCCCCTTAGTGATGAATGCCTGCTTTTCCTAGTCGTAATTGGCCAAACACTCTTTTACTTAAACAAGCTCCTACTTAACTATGGATACAACAGAGTAGAGAGATCAATTAGGAGGTTCTAGGTAAGACTCGGGAACTTACATCCAAGAGGAGGAGGCCAAAGTGCTCTCCACCACATCTGTAAGTCGTTGGGTGCCTCCATATACTCCCCACACTCCGGAGAAGCGCTGGGAGCCAAACGGTTGTCTCACGATGGATGGCGTTCCTTCTTCATGACCTACCACGCTCCCATGATTTAAGCCATGGTTTCGGATGTTGTTGATGATTTATTGTATGAAAAATGTAAATGATCTGGATGGCAGATGTTTTATATTTTCTGACCATTCATTTTCAGTGGGAAGGTAATTAAAATTTATGAAGTGTATCTGCTGAATTGCATTGGCAACTGATGATCTCCTCCAGGGCTGTCTATGTGGAGATGATGAGTGATTGTGGACGGGGAGACGTGGTGACAAGGGCAGGACGTGACGTTTCTGCCACAGTGAAGCCACCTGGGCCAAGGACGGAGGCCCTTTGCCTTGTCCCATGACCGCCAATCCTGCCCAACCCACGTGGCCGAGAGAGGCAGATCGTCTGTCCTTTCCTTTGCAGAGTTTTAAAGTCTTTGCCGGGCTCCCGAGTTCTCTCATTTTCCCTAAGGACTTGTTTCTGAAAGTCACAGTGTAGGTCCATGCCAGGAGAGTTACAATATGTAACTTCTGACACAACCCACAGAACAAACCTTGGCAGATTCCAAATGCCTTCAAAGAGCCGTGTTGTTTGCTCTTGCCCATGACTTTTCCCGGTGTCAAATTTACTGTGAGGGAACAGAATTTTGAAAGTAACTGAAACCCTATATCCACACTTCCGCCAGTCCTGTTGTGTGGTCGTGTATCATCAGTGTCCATGTCCATCCCCTGACTGAACCACGAGCTTCCTGAGGGCCAGCACCTTGCCTTTAACTCTCAGCGTCTCTAAAGTTTACCTGACTTCCTAGATCAGCGCCTGCCACATGCACCATTCCTGCAGTTCTCTGACCTGTGTTGAAGCTGCATCTGGGGCAAGAGGATGAAAATTCTGCCGTGCAGGATTATTGGCATGTTTTTCATTTGCCTGTGACCTCTTGCAAGACCTTTTCTTTCATCAAAATTCCAAACTTTTACTACTGATAACATGGCTGTTATGCAAAATTTCTAGATCGTTCCTTTGAAGGTACATGCTCTCAAGGCAAGTACGATATGTAACTGGAAGATCTAAATTCAGAAAGTAAGCTTCCTAAGGTCCATGATGAACGGTTGAGATACTCTGTGCCAAGACAGACGCTCTTCTTTTGCACCCAAATTCTCACATGAAATCGCACAAGTCAGTTTGCCTGTGGGCCCCTTGAGAGTTTCAGCTGAAGATGCTGATCCCAGTGGCCTGCAGTTCAGATCCAGACTGATCCTCATCACCACCAACTGGAGAGTCTGGGTGGGGAAGCTTCCCGAATCAGCTCACGCTGTTCCACTGTACACCCAAGTATTTCTCTTCTTCCTTCTGGAAAGACTATGTCCCCAGTGCAAACACATATCATTTAGGCATGTACTTCCCAAACCATTCATTCCCTCTCATACAATTGTTAGGGTTAGTATTAGGTCACTTTGATAGCTAGTGTGTCTCGCTAAAGGACTTTCCTAGTGGTTCAGAAATATGCCTGAAATGCAGAAGAGCTGGGTTCGATACCTGGGTTAGAAGATCCTCTGGAGAAGAGAATGGCTACACACTCTAGTATCCTTGCCTGGAGAATTCCATGGACAGAGGAGCCTGGCAGGCTACATACAGAAAAAAAAAAAAAGAAGGAAAAATACCAAAATAATGTATCTCTATTGCATCAGACCCTGATTCTGGACATTAAAAATCCGGCAATTTTCATTTTAACCTTTAACTACTTCATCTCCTTTGACCCTATATCCTCTTCAAGAAAATGGTCCTAACAACCTATAATCAGTACAGAGATTTCAGGATGTTCATTGTCATGTATGAAATGTCAAAAGATGGGAAATTATTAGGTAAATTATAGTAGAGTCATGTAATGGAATATCTGCTGAATGTAAAAAAAAAATTCATGTTTTCATTCTTTGACCCCAAAATTCTACTTCTATGTATTATTTCAGAAATGACTAGGGGATCTCCATGAATATCAAGCTATGAATTATGTTCATGGCTTCATTATAAATAGTAGAAAGCTAACTATAACCTAGATGTCTGATAATAGACCATCTGTTATTTAATAGTAGAACCCCATGCAACTAATAGAAATGATCATATATCATTTGCTATAGTTATATAATATTATTTATTGTAAAATTAAATCTTTATGTGAGAGTGAAAGTCAGTTAGTCGTGTCCAACTCTGCAACACCATGGTCTGTCCTCTGATTTTCTGATTTTCAGACTTCTTGCCCTGTGACTTGCCCTGTGACTCAGTGAATCTGAGGTCAAAATCATGGGTTTGAGCATCATGTGACTGTAGCTCCCTTCTGAACCAGCTAGTAAAAAATGTCAGTTTACATAATGGACAGGGGATGATGTACAAACTTATCGCTACTACTAGAAAATAACATATGCATAATATAGTCTTTGGATTAATACTGAAAAGAAAGTGAAAGTGTAGCCACTCAGTCAAGTCTGACTTTGCAGCCCCATGGACTGTAGCCCGCTATGTTCCTCTGTCCGTGGGATTCTCCAGGCAAGAATACTGGAGTGAGTTGCCATTTCCTTCTCCAGGGGATCTTCTCGACTTGGAGATAGAACCCAGGTCTCTTGCATTGCAGGTAGATTCTTTACCATCTGAGCCACCAGGGAATGTGTGTATGTAAATTATGTACAATCACATAAACTTATATAAATCTATATTTTTATAAATTGCATATAACTTATGGATAATTATAATATATAATCATATATAAGATATAGATAATTTATATAAGCATATTGATATTTATACAAATATACATGCACACATACATAATACTATTTTTATTAAAGTGCATAAAAACCAAAACAAAAGGAAACAAAATAGATAACAACAGTCGTTTCTAAGTGAAGGAATTTTTTACTGGCTTTCATTTTCTGTATTTTTGTTTTTCCAATAAAGAATATATAAACATGTAATAAAGAAAAATGAAAGTAATAAAAGCTATATTTTGAAAACTATAATATTAAGAGACAAAGTCAGAATACAATTTTCTATTTATTGTCCCAATTTTTTTTTTTTTTACATTTGGAGTATTATATATATATACACACATATATATATGCTTCAAAATAATATGGATATGTATACAGTTGTTCTTAAGGCTTGGTATTTGGGGTGATTTTTATTTTATTCTCTGCACCTCTGTATTTTCCAATATTTCAACTAAAAGCATATCTTTTATAATCAGAAAAAATAATAAATAATGATTATAGGATATGGAAAGAAATTGAGACCTTTTGAAACGCTTTAGTTAAATGGTTAAACAAGAAAGTGAAATATCCAGCGAATCTGGGGGAATCTAAAGAAAGTTGAACACCTCTCCTTTCTTTTCTTTAAACTTGATTTTTCAGCTGCCTCTCTGCTGCCATCATATTTACCACGCTCAGCGCTCAGATTCTCATTGAGCTTGCTGAAACTCAGTTCCCGTACAACTGTCATAATAAAAAGACATTAACATTTCAGTATTTGGGCAAAATGTTTAACACTCAAACATTTGTATTTTTCCTTCAGTTTTCAAAACAACTTGAAATCTCTCTTTTCAAAACACTGTTAAATGATGTCACTCATTAGCTAGCAGGTGGCTGCGAATCAAGAACTGAATTGAATCCTCTTGTGTCCTCTGTAACTCGGAGCACAGTCTAGGTGAGGGTGTGAACAGGGGCTCAGCCTGGGACCTCTCGAGCCTGACGCTGAGCACCTGGGGTGGCTCACATGCCCGTGTCAGTGTTCACGCCGGGGCAGGGATGTCACGGAGGATATTCAAGCTGACGTGTGTCTGGATGTGTCTGGGCCTGGGATATGGGGCCGCCAGGAGAGGCAGAACCATGTTACCCAGAGTGTATGGGCAGGTGTTCCCACAGTCAGAGCAGTGTCAAAGATCCAGCAGTCGTATTTAGGGTGGACTGAAAAGGAGGTTTAACGCATCAGTGAAACGAGAGGGAGAAATCCTGACCTGCGTGTAATCAGCACCAAGAATGTGACATGGATCAAACAGCTCTGCTCGTGCTAATGTTCAGCTGAAGGACAGTTGAGGTTGAGACAGTGACAAAGGGCCATTCAAAGAAGGAGGTCTTCTCGAGTCCTGTCTGCTCAAGCCCAGCAAGGCTGACTCTGCACAGAGACGGAACAAGGAGGCTCAGGGTTGGAAGGCCGGGCCCCTGAGCTGGTGGAAAGTTCTGGACCTCTGCAGACAGACCCACCAAACCCAAGTGGGCAGTGCAGAGCCGCCCCTTCTTGTCAAATGTGTTCCATCTGCAGAAGGGAGCCATCTATCACTGTTTCGTCACGCACATGCGCTCTTGGTTGTACCCAACCATCTGATCACCAGTTTTGCAGCCAAAGGACTCCCTTCAATCTCAGCAAAGGTCCACAGTCCCAGACTGACCCCCATCATGACACATAGCGGCCCAAGCCAGCCACCAGCGTTGAGAGACTCCAAGTCACTAGGCTAACATCCTTCTGATCCAGTGTTTGGGGGGGTGGACAGCCAAACACGTGGTGTGAAAAGCAACACCTGAAAGGTGGCATCGTGACATCAGCAGTCACTGAGCCATCCGATGATAGGTGAACATTGTAGCTGACGGCTGTGGAGAGAGTGAGGACACACCGCGGAGAGACCGTGACCAGCACAGAGCAGGCGCTCAGCAGCCGGGAGTCACTGAGCCTGGTTGTTACTGAAACTCCACACACTACTCAGCATCTAGCAGACTTCACACCATCACCACGAGCATCGCCAGAGCTGCTGCTCACCTCCATCCTGAGGGAGACAGAGAGAGCATAATCATCATTAGTTACTCCCAGTTTCAGGTGCAGGACTGTGATCTCAGATCAGCTGTGATCGCATGGTGTTCGGTGTGCTGTCCAAGGACAGTATCCAGGGGTAACCGGCCAGGACGCCAAGGCCTGGTGACCCTGTTACCAGCGCTCTGTCTACACCCCAGGCTGCCTTTCCAGAACCACCAGCACCCACTGTTATTGTTCCTTGGCACTTTTCCTTTTTAAAATCTCCTGGTTTATAAACTCACTGACTGAAGGTCCTGTGGGCATTCCTATAGGATCACTGCATTCAGCAGTAACAGCCCCAGCAACAGCAGCAAGGAAACCCAGGGGGTCCGGCCCCTGCAGTGGTCTCTCGGTCATTCATATCGCCCCTTCTTATCAAGTCCCTCTGTAAGCACGGATGACTCCCTCACATGCATCTTCCTCTCCTGCTTGGGACCCCTAACCCACCTATCCTAAAGTGTTTCTTTTTCATTTCGTGAGTAACTAAAACAAAAGGCTGATGGAGCAAAATATCCTAATACTGATTGCCTCATCTTAAACCAGTTGAGCACACAGAGAAATGAGGTTCAGGGAGCTTTGCCTAACAACAGAGATGTGACGTGTCTGACTCTTTGTGACCCCATGAACTGTGGCCTGCCAGGCTCCTCTGTCCATGGGATTCTCCAGGGAAGAATTCTGGAGTGGGTTGCCATTTCCTGCTCCAGGGAATCTTCCTGACCCAGGAATCCTCAAGTGCCTGCAGGAACCATGTTAATAACAAAATGGTACTGGCTGCTCTCCACGGAATTCTTGCTGTGCAGAGGGGACAGCGTGAGGTCAGCCATCCTGTTCCCCAACTTGATCGTTGCAGTGACCCTTTGACTGGTAAGGAGACTGATCGGAGTGCTAATGAGCTGACGAAGGCCGAACGTGAGTGAAGGTGGGTCAGACTTTTCTAACGGAAGCACTAAGGCACCATACCGCTGTGTCTCCCTGGGGTTGGGATTGGGCCGGAACCAGAGCCCAGATGGCCCCCTGCCCACACCCCAGTCCTGGGCCCCCGCACCCCAGATTCTGCAGGGAGACAGGTGGCCTTTCACCCGCCAGGTCTCACCTGGTGCTCTGCTCTCTCTAACACTCTCCAAGATGGACTCCCCACCCGAGACCCATCCTGTCTTGTCGAGTTTTACTAGTTGAATAGAAGCAGATGCGGGACGTTTGGCTGGCTGAAGCTGGAGAGCAACCCCTGCAGTGGTCTCCAGGGACAGTCCACACCCTCTGCCCGTCTCCACCCCTCCCTGCAAGTCTGGCCCCTCCCCTCCCCTCCCTGCCATTTATTTCCATGACCTTCCTTCACAGCCAGCACCTGCGGCTGAGGAGGTCTCCACCACCTGCTGGACCCTGGGGGGGCACGGGCAGGAAACCCTCCCAGTGGTTTCTGTCTGATGGTTCTTTGTGTTGAAGAGCCTTGAATACCAGCAGAGCCACTAGGGTGTGAG
Organism: Ovis aries; assembly: GCF_016772045.2. Taxonomy (NCBI): domain Eukaryota; kingdom Metazoa; phylum Chordata; class Mammalia; order Artiodactyla; family Bovidae; genus Ovis; species Ovis aries. Next base: position 3,442,074 of record NC_056076.1, read on the forward strand.
AATCCATCCCAGACTCAGGGGCTTCGCGGTTAAAATCTAACGTGGCGTTTGTCACAAGCTTATGATTTGGCTGGGCCATTTTGGTGACCTCAGCTGGACTCACTCAGACACCTGTCAGCAGCAGGGGGCTTGCGGGGGACTGGCCCACAGGAATGGCCTTGGCCGGGACGGCTCAGCCCCCTCTGTGTGCCCCGCCCCCCACCCACCAGCAGGCCGGCGCACTTGTGGGAGAAGCGCGTGCCCAAGAAAGAAAGTGGGAGCACAGACGCACACTGCTCAGCTCAGGGAGCGTGGACTCTGTCTCCTCAGCCAGGATCAGTCCTGCGGCCACGGCTGGCATTGGCGTGGGGGAGTGCTGGCCAGTGCGGACACAGAGAGGCAAGGACTTGGGGCGGTGTGACCCCACTGTGGGGTGACGTCCTCTTCCAACCAGCGCAACTCCTGTTGGTGCCCGTTGCAGCCACTTTCGTCCTGGAATAAATCCGTCTTTCTCTCAGGGTCCTCATGTCAGTGCCGCCCACACAGGCTCCACAGCAACCTGGAAGGTTCTCCACGGCCTCGGGAGACACAAGACCGGCCTCCAGAGAGGCGTCCCGCATGGGGAGGGCCAGAGGAGCGGGACGTGTGCGACATGCACCCCACTTGGGGCTGCCTCTTCGCCAAAGGATGTCACATTCCGAGTGGAAAGGGGGAAAAGGGAGGGAGCCCCAAACCTAACACTCTGAAGTCAGTGATTTTTCTCTCCTGACTAATTAAGCTTAACCAGGATGGTGGGCCTGTCAAACTCGGGAACCTTTCACGACAGAAAAAAGGAGCCTGCTCTCCAGGTGGGTTTCCCAGCGTGGCTGGCTCCCTCCACCATACATACTTGGCATCCATGACAACACCATCAGAAATAATAGCTAAAACACTCACTGTCTGTCACCATGAAATAATTACAGATGGGGCTCTTCTTACACTCAAGATGGATTCTATATTTCATTGAGGAAAATATATGTGGCTTTTAAAAAGAATGGAATGCATTGAGGGTGCTGCTGAGATGAATGGCCAAATAAAGAAATTTTTAAGAAGTTCTCTGTGAGCGTGTGTGTGTGTGTGTGTGTGCGCACACTCAAGCTTGTGAGCTTGTCACTCATGAAGAGATGGGGGATGTCATTCCTGAGCTGGTTAATTAAAAAATGCATTAATGTTTTATTACACCCTTATCAGTAATTAATCACCACTTTGATGTAAACTTCAGCCTCAGAAAAGTATCATGAAATTGTCCTTCATGTACAAATGAGGCTTTTAGGAGTGAAGAGAGACTATGACGGGCTTCCCAGGTGGCTCAGTGGTAAACAATTTGTCTGCTAATGCAGGAGAGGCAAGTTTGATCCCTGGGTTGGGAAGCTCCCCTGGAGAAGGAAATGGCAACCCACTCCAGGATTCTTGCCTGGAAAATTCCATGGACAGAGGAGCCTGGAGGGCTATAGTCCACAGGGTCGCAAAGAACTGGGCACACAGAGACTCTAACAGAGATAAAGATTTTTTCCTCTTGGAAACAGGAAAGAGATTAGCCTTGAATGATTGTCTTCCACTGGGTTTGTTCCTTTTGGAGTGTCTGTGAGGCTCAGAGTAAAGGAAGCAGGAGATAGAAAGAAGCAGAGGGGAGAGGGGGTGACAGAGAAGGAGGGAGGGGAGGAGAGACAGAGACAAAGAGAAGGAAAGACAGACAGGAGGGAGACAAGGAGGGAGACCGACAGACGGACACAAAGCAAAGAGAGACACAGGAAGAGAGAGAGGGGAGATGGGAGGAGAGAGACGGACACAAAGCAAAGAGAGACACAGAGAGAGAGGAGGAGAGGCACAGGGGAAGGCAGAGTCAGAGGCAGACAGGGTTGCAAGCCTCAGTGGTGACAGGGGTGCTGGGAGACTGCCGGGTGGCATCCTTCAGGTGCAGAGTTTGAATAAAAATGCAAAACAGAATGCTCCTATTCAGTAAATATTATCATTTTTATTCACTCATTAATTAAGTTGCTTAATTGCTGCTGTCAAAAGACTCTTGAGTTTGTGACTGGGACTGCGGCTCTGTTTTGATCGGACCAGAGGGAAAGCAGTGGCGGCTGGCTTCCCAGGCAGGAGCCGAGGAGCCTCGAGGATGCTGGTGCAGCCGGAAGGTGCTTGGGTTCCGCGGGGCGGCCGCAGGGCCTGTTCCTCCCCACGGTTGGTGCTCATCACCCGCACGTCATCACGTCAGGTGTCGCCCTGCGCCGATCCCTCTTGTGCAGAATATTTCCCTCGTGGAATCAAACTTCCCAAGAGGCATGGGACAGGAACAGGCCCCGGTCTAGGCGGGCCCACATGGGCACGGCCTGGGTGTGTGTTTCAGAGCGTCCTGTCCCCGTTCCCCATTGGGGCCCCACGCTCGCGCACAGTCTGTGCCCTCCCTTGGGGACACATGCATCCTGCAGGACCCCAGCCAGGCCCGCTCCACAAACACACCAGAAATGGCCCACGAAGTGTCTCGGAGCAACTTACTTTATGTGAAATATGTAAGTTACCTTTGAGCACACCCCTCCGAATTTGTGTCACCGTGCACAGACCCCCAAAAGCACTGGCTCATCCAGCGGCCAAGGGGCCTCCTGTCCAAGGAGAGATGGCTCCCTGCCTCCAACGCCGTGGGCATCTCCAGGCACCTGCCGGAGCAGTTATTCCTCTCCGTCGCCATGAGGACTATCTGAGAGCATAAAAGTGGAAGAGAGAGCGAGGAAGGGAGGGAGAGAAGGAAAGAGAGTAGGAAGGATCTCAGTGCGCAGCCCTGTTCTCACTCCCTTCAATTTTCTGTGAAATTCTTTTTGTATTGGGCCTGCTTCTTAGTCCACCCTAAAGGGAGGCGGTCCTGAATAGTCACTGGAAGGACTGATGCTAAAGCTGAAACTCCAATACTTTGGCCAGCTGATGTGAAGAGCTGACTCATTGGAAAAGACCCTGATGCTGGGAAAGATTGAAGGCAGGAGAAGGAGGGCGACAGAGGATGAGATGGTTGGATGGCATCACTGACTCAATGGACATGAGTTTGAGCAAACTCTGGGAGTTGGGGATGGACAGGGAGGCCTGGCATGCTGCAGTCCATGGGGTCACAAAGAGTCGGACACGACTGAGCAACTGAACTGAACTGCTTCTGGTCATCACTGTCTCCACGCAGGAAGATGAGGGTAGCTGTTCCAGCTTTCCAACACTTACCTTAAAAATCTAATGCTTTTATTTGGTCTGTCAAACCCAACACTGTGAGATACATTTGAGTAACCTGAGGACACATCCGGGCTAACTGATGAGGCAGGATCCCTTCATGTTATTGTTCAGTCATTAAGTTGTGTCCCACTCTTTGCGACCTCATGGACAGCAGCACGCCAGTCTTCCCTGTCCTTCACTATCTCCTGGAGTTTGCTCAAACCCATGTTCATTTGGTCAAACTCACGCCCACTGAGTCGGTGATGCCATCCAACCATCTTCTCCTGTAGCCCCCTTCTCCTCCTGACCTCAATCTTTCCCAGCATCAGGGCCTTTTCCAATGCCTCAACTCTTCACATCAGGTGGCCAAACTATTGGAGCTTCAGCATCAGTCCTTCCGTCGGTCCTGAATGAATATTCAGGGTTGATTTGTTTTACTATTGACTGGTTTGATCTCCCTGCTGTCCAATGGACTCTCGAAAGTCTTCTCCAACACCAGCCATGTATCAAATCCATATGACTGTTGAGATGCACATGGTGGAAAGTTCACATATACCTAAAAACCCAGAAACTCGGATAAAAGACCTAGGGGCAGAGATGAGGGAGCTGGGAAACAGGGAACACAGCTGATTAACCTGATAATGTAGCAAATTCATGACAAATATTAAGGAACCTACCCCGTGTTTTCATCATTGCACTTCCAATCACATTATGATTTAAATGATCTCAAGCTCCTGGAAGAAGCACCATGAACACAAAGGTTGATCTGGAACAGAACCATGCCAGCATTCTGGAAGATCTCTTCCAGGAAAAGCTCAAATCTGCTGGGGAAACAGCTTTAAACTGTACTGTCTTTGTCTTGTTACAAACACTCATATACACATTCTTGTCTGGTGTCTAAGAGGAGACAAGTTCATGCTGATAGAGGTAATATTCTGGGACAAGATTCTGAAAAATTCTTAAATTTAACTTTTCAGATAGAAAGACAGATTTTCTTAAGAAACAGGAATTGTTTGACCAGCTGCTTGTATTAATTTTTCTATTGCTAATATGACAAATTGCCACAGGCTTAGTGTCTCAAAACAACACAAATTCATCACCTTAATGTACCACAAATCAGAAGCACAACATGAACCTAGCTAGCTAGCTCCCTGGGCCAAGTTCAAGGTGTCAGCAGGACAGAATTCCTTTTCAAGGCTCTTGAGGACAATCCATTTCCTTCCCTTTTCCAGTTTCTAGACAGTACCCACCTTTCTTGGTTTGTGGCAGCTTTCATCATCCTCAAAACCAGCATCTTGGGCTGAGCCCTTCCCATCTTTCTATCTCTCTGACTCTCTCTTTCTCTTTTAAGGAAACTCATGACTACCTGGACAATCTCCTGAACCCACCTGGACAATCTCCCCAATTTAAAGTCAGTAGATCAGCAGCCTTAATTCCATCTGCCACCTTAAGCTCCCTTTGGCATGTAACCCACAGAGTCACAAGTTCTAGGATTAAGGGGTGTACATCTTTCTGGGGCCATTACCTTGTATACCACACTGCTCCTAGTGGATGCAGAAATCAAAGAAGAGGAAAGGCCATCAAGGCAGGCAAGCGGGGAGGGCCACACTGGGCTGGCCAAGTGCTCCCAAGACAGGCCGTCAAAGAGGAAGGTGTTATCAGATCAGATAAGTCTGGGGAAAGCATGATAATGCTGCTGCGTTCCTACGGTTGCCTGTGGTTTCTGTCACCAAACGCAACAAACCCGGTAGCTTAAAGCAAGAGGAATTTTTTTCTCCTGTAGTTCTGGAGATCAGAAGGCTGAAATCCAGGTGTTGGCAGGACCCTCTGAAACCTATGGGGGAGCCTTCTCGCCCCTCCTAGCACTGGGTGTTTGTCCTGCGATCCTTGGCTTGTGACCGCATCACTCCGCTCTCTCCTCTGTCACAGGGCCCCCCTCTCCCTGCATTTCTGTCTCAGCGTCCCTCCCTTCTTTTTATCAGTCCTTGTCGCACTGGATCAGGGCCAGCCCTGCTCCAGCATGGCCTCATCTTGCGTGTGCTTAGTCATTCAGTCGTGTCTGACTCTCTGTGACCCCGTAGACCATAGCCCACCAGGCTCCTCTGTCCATGGGGATTCTCCAGGCAAGAATACGGGTGTGAGTTGCCATTTCCTTCTCCAGGGGATCATCCTGGCCCAGGGATCAAACCCAAGTCTCCTGTGTCTCCTGCATTGGCAATTGTATTCCTTACTACTGAGCCACCAGGGAAGCCCCATCACTTATATCCATAAGAGTTATGTCCCAACCTGCCCAGTATAACAGAGCAAACCAAATATGACAGGACAGAAAATAAGATCACAACCTGAGACCTTCCGGAGATGGAAATACACTCACATGTACAGAGCTAGCCAAAGAAATGGCTCTAGAATCCAGAATCCAGGGGCTTTTGGTGCTTTAACACGGTCTGGCAGAGATAAGTATGTGTTAATACACTTATCACGGAGAAGGCAATGGCACCCCATTCCAGTACTCTTGCCTGGAAAATCCCATGGATGAAGCCTGGTAGGCTACAGTCCATGGGGTCGAAAAGAGTCGGACATGACTGAGCGAGTTCCCTTTCACTTTTCACTTTCATGCATTGGAGAAGGAAATGGCAACCCACTCCAGTGTTCTTGCCTGGAGAATCCCAGGGACAGCAGAGCCTGGTGGGCTGCCATCTATGGGGTCAAACAGAGTCGGACATGACTGAAGCGACTTAGCAATACACTTATCAATAATGTTCAACAAGCAACTTCAAAGTGATGGCTTTATTTTTCCTCAAAGTCTTTCGTTTCCTAGAAGTCATGAAGAGGTGCGCGCAGAGCTCTCCTGGGAGGGGGGGGCCCTGTGCTTTCCCGGCCAGGGGGCCCTCAGGTTGGGCCCTGGGGCTCCCAAGGGCTGTTCCTCCGCTCGCAGAACTGGGTGGGGGAGCCCCGGTCTGGTCTGCACACCCATGGCGCCTCTGCTATCTGCAGCGGGGAGCTCTCAGGAGACAGGGCCCCGCCAGCCCCGCCAGCCCGCGCAGCCTTGACCCCAGCCTTCTGGGTTCACTGGAGCAGCAGCCTTCCCCTCTGGCAGACCTTGGAGCCTGAAAGAACTCTCCCTTGCCTCTTCACCACAGAAGGACAGCATTTCTCAGCACGTATCTAACCACCTACCTTCAGGTCTTTGTGTCAGGGAGGCTTTGCAAAACCAGGCTTTGGCGACTCAACCGCCACTAAAGAAACCCTGACCACCCCTGGGCCTTCAAGGCCATGGTTGAGGCAAAGGTGATGTGGTAACGACTGGGTTTCTGGGGAGGCCTGGAGGAGAGGGAAGGAGAGGGAGGCAATCAGAGCAGAACCAGGCTCCCAGCCAGGAGAAGAGCCACGGCCTCCATCTTTTTAACATCTCTGCTTTTTAACAGAGCAGATTATTATTATGCAATATTCAATCCCTGAGTTGGGGAGATCCCCTGGAGAAGGGAATGGCAACCCACTCCAGCGTTCTTGCCTGGAGAATCCCATGGACAGAGGAGCCTGGTGGGCTACAGTCCGTGGGGTCACAAAGAGTCAGACACGACTGAGCGACTAACACTTTCGGAAGAGAGCGGTGGGGGGTGGGGGGGGGCATTTAAGTTCTTAGCACACTTGTGTTTAGACCTCTAAAGCCAGACAGCTCCCAAGGTGGGGTCACCATCCACTGGGGCAGGGGCAGGGCACTCCTCCATGGGGGTTCTCCGCCCTCTCCCACCCAAGGCCTGGAGGGGAGCTACCGCAGGCTTCCTCCCGGGGAACTGTGGCTGCTTTGGGCCCATGTCCTTTCCTGAAACACTCCGAGAGGCCTAGCAGGTGGCAAGCGTGCTCCGCTGTCTCCTGTTCAAATTTGATGTGTCGTGAGCCGCCCCACATCGTGCCGGCCACCCAGGGCCCTTTTATGCAGGTGGGCAGCTCCCGGCAGCCCCGTGCACAGGCGTGAGGGCCTCGGCAGCGGCAGGGGCGAGGCCGGCTGTTTGATGTGCGGCTGGAGGAGCCGAGCGGGTTAAGAGGCCTCTTGGCCCCTCGGAGGCCCGGTTCACACTTTCACGTTTGTCCAGGGTGAACGGGAGGTCAGGAGGGGAAACGGAGTTCACCCAGAAGTTGACAGATAGCGCGGGCTGTGCGGGAGGGGACGTCTAGACCCTGCCCGGGGCCGCGAGGGCGTCCGGCCGGCCGGAAAGCTGCAGGCCGAGGGGCCCTGGTGATGGATGGGCCGGGCCGGCTCCAGGGCCGCGCAGCTGCGGGGCAGCCCCGCCGACAGCTGTGGGCGGCCGGACCCACCCGGCCGGCACTGCCCACCCGGCCAGCGCCCCTGGGGCCTGGGGACCCGGTCCTGGGAGCAGCCCCCTGGGCGCCCTCCCTTGTCTCTGTGTAGGCCGAGATGGGAGGAGAGATGAGCCAGGGATGGCATCTCTGCATCTGAAAAGATGCTTTTGCTTCTGTGGGAGCACAAAGCATCTTTCTGTCCGCAACACTGAGGGCTGCTAAGAGCAGGGTGATGACTAAACTAGAAGTGTCACAGGCAGAGGCCAACTCCGGCTGACCTAAAAGTCCTTTTATGTCCAACCTCTGTCTAATCCCTGGAGGAAAACAAAACACAGCCAACAACACCGTGACTCAGAAAGTTCAGATTGCACAGAGCCTGTGATCTGAGAGCCGGGGTCGCTTTTGCCGTGTGTGCCCTTGAGAAGAAGGATATGAAAATTTCCAGGGGAGCCTCACGTGTTTTTTTAAAGAGATCTCCCCACCCTGGAGACGATGGGGTTGTCTGAAGGGTCCGCTCAGCCCATACCTTTGTCCCTCCCCACCCCTACTCCCAGGATCCCAGCAAGGAACTCAGACAATGCAGTCCTGACACTCTCCTAATTGTGGCTACTTCAGGTGATGGATCAAGGGTGTCTTTTCTTTCTCCCAGGCAGACAATGCGGCTAGAACAGGAACACAGAGGTGGGTTTGGCTGACGGGCATCCCAACCTGTCTAACTTCAGGGCGAGCCTTCCAGCTTCAAGGCTGCAGCAGCAGCTTCATGCTTCACCATCATCCTTTGCAGATACGCCTTCTCTCCTCCTGAAAGTGCAGACAAAGCAAAGAATATTGCTTAACATCTCCAGGAAGAGGGGAAGTGATTCACTGGCAGACATTTTGCCGAAACCTACTCTAGGCGAACCTGACGTTTAAGGGCGCAGAATGTGGCGATGTCCCCGGTTCCTGGGCAGGGTGGCTGTCGGGTCCCCTACCTTTCCTCCAGCCAGGCGACAGCTACAGAGGCCGTTATTCCAGGAAAAGCCAAGAGCGGCTAAGGGAGGATTCTAAGAAGATGAAGATGGGGCGAGACTGTGAAATAATAAACGATTAAGGTTTTACTTGGCAAAGAAACAAGCAAGGCGTTTTTTCCTACGCAATTCTAACCGTGAGCACCTTGACCCCATCTTAAATAGGCCTCCGAGAGGGCGGAGTACTTAGGGCACTTCTGAATTCCTCAAGAGTTTCTCTTGCTTTTCTAGTAACTCGACTTGTAAATGATGACCTGATGTGGGATTTTTCAAAACAAAGGCAACTTAAACATCTAGAGAGATGCAACATTTTTTTAATTGTAAAAATGTACTTTATAGAAGGAAAAAATTGACAATTTATTAAAAGATCAGACATGAAAGTAACTTAGGGATTGATGTCTGAGAAACATTTTTTCTGCGTCCACTGTTTTCTGCATTTTAAATACATGCTTTTCAAAGAAACTCTTGGGGGAAAAAATGCTATTTGCTAGAAAGTAGAGATAATTAGTACCCAAAATTAACACAAAGTAAACAGAAGTTCATTGAAAAGACTAATAAAATAGACAAATTGATAGAACACAAAAATACGTTACCAATAACAGAGATGGAAAAAGAAGAAAGTAAACAAAGATTAAAATTTTTTAAAATCATAACAAAATAATGTATGTTCAATATCATGCCAATCATTTGAGTATAAAGCAAATGAAATAGATTATTTTTAGGGAAACATGTTACCAAAACTATTCACCCAGGGAAGAGATGGTTAAAAAAAAAAAAAAGATTATACTAACAATTTTTAAAGGAATTTTAAAACTTCTCATATCTACCATAAAAAGTTTTCAGGCACAGAATTATTTATCAGCTTTCAAGGGACACATAATCTCATCCATCAGCTAAACTATATTATAGCATTGAAAACTATGGAAACTTCCTAGACAAATTTGTGAAGCTAAATTTGAAAATAAAACCAGATAAACATAGGAAAAAAACTGAAAAATATAGTTTCCCCTCACTTATTAGTGTAAGCTAAAGATATTCTTATTAACCTAGTGAATCCAACAAAATAAAAGAGGATAACACACAGTGAAGAAGTGGGTTTGTTTCACCCTACAGTTCAAATCTAGGAAGTCTGTTAACATGACTTAGTGTATCAATTATTTAGAAAAGAAATTTCACATAAGCATTTCATCAGATGCAAAAAAAAAAAGAGAGAGAGAGACAGAGAAAGACTGCATAGAATTTAACAGCTGTTCCTGTTTTTTAATAATGTATCATAAATTAAGATAGAAAGTTCTCAAACAGGCTGGGAATATATCTTCCAAAACTCAGAGCAAATATTTTATATTAAATGATAAAACACTTGAAGTAGTCCAGTGAAGGCAAGAATATGATAAGAATAAATTCATTTATTCAATATAACTTTAGAATTCCAAATCAATGTCATAAAAACATGTTCAGAAGAAAATCATTGGGAAAGAATATGTGAAATTATCATTTGTTGCAGACAATTTTTACTATGTGTTTTTTTAAAAAAAGGAATCAAGTTAGATGGCTCAGTAAAGTCACTAAATGCAAGTTATAACAAAAATCAGTAGATGTCATTTTTATGCAAGGACATCAAATTAGAAATAAAATGAAAGTGAAAATCCAACTTAAAAAGTCAATGAGAAAAAAAAAAAGTCAATGAGGGCAGTCCAATGGGGGAAATGATAGACCTTTCAGTAAATGGTACTGGGACAGCTGAATACGTGGGGAGAAAACAAAGTGATTTACCTAGACGCTTTCCTCACTCCAGGACTTTCCTGGTGGCTCAGGCAGTAAAGAAGGTGCCTGCTTGGGAAGATCCCCTGGAGAAGAAAATGACTGCTCACTCCAGCATTCTTGCCTGGAGAATCCCATGGAGAGAGGGGCCTGGCAGGGTCACAAAGAGTCACAGTCTTTGTGACAGGGGGTAACAGAGTCTGACACAGCTGAGCAACTAGCACCTCCCTTTTCACTTTACTGTTAAGCTAATGACACTTAAGGAACTTCCCCGGTGGCTCAGTGGTAGAGAACCCACCTGCAGTGCAGGGGACACGGGTATGATCCCCGAGTTGGGAAGCGCCCCTGGAGAAGGAAGTGGCAGCCCACTGCAGTATTCCTGCCTGGGGAATCCCACGGACAGAGGAGCCTGGTGGGCTGTAGTCCATGGCGTCACAGAGTCAAATACCACTGAATGACTAAACAACAAAACAATGACGTTTAAATTCTGGGCCCCTCACTTGCATGGACTCCTTCTAAAGCTCTCAGAGAGAGCTTATGTTCATATTCATAAACTGTGCAACCACCAAAAAAAAATTGTGCATGCAATCAAATTAAGAGAACAGTGAAGACTGTTTTCTCTTCCCGTTTCTCCTGTGTGTGCTCAGTTGTGTCCAACTGTTTGCAACCCCATGGACTGTAGCTTGTCAGGCTCTTCTGTCCGTGGGCTTTCCCAGGCAAGAATGCTGGAGTGGGGTGCCATTTCCTTCTCCAGGGGACCTTCCCAACCCAGGGATCAAAATCGAGTCTCCTGTGTCTGCTGCATTACCACTGAGCCACCACGGAAGCTTCATATCAGATGATATGTGTTGGAGTAGCCACAAGCATCCTGAAAGGTTGCACAAAGGGAATTTGAACTGAGGATATGTTAGTTTGAGGATTAGTGGGATATATTTCTGTGGCTAACAGTCACTTCCAAGAGTAGTTATTGTGAACTGTCCCACTGTCAAGAAGCTTTCTAGAAATACATTTACCTCTGGTTGCTAATACAGGTGCAGCAACCATAATTAAGATATTTGGCTAAGACAGCAAGGTGTTTACAAGACACCACAAGCTTAATAAAACTAAAGCTTTGAGATCTTTATTTGCATAAGCCCTTTCTCAGGCCCTGTACTATAAATTGCATATTTGTATCCATAACTGTATATTCTTAAAAATAAGGCTCAAAACCATATAGTCTCCAAGCCCTACAATATGAGGCTCCAAATCCAATAGTGATAAAGAAACAAAGTTTTGTCTTTGTGAAGCCAGGAATTGATCAACAAAAAATTCTTCCAAATTCTCCAGCTCATACATAACAGAAACTTGAAAAAGGTTTCCCAAATTTAATCATGAATCTAGTAATTTGTATTAAAATAGCAATAACAAGTTGTGAACCTGAAAGAAATTTCTCTGAACTATCAGTAACAACAAATTTTAATCCGTCATAGAGGGAAGGCATATCTTTCAATTCTTTTCATAGAAAATGGTATCATATATTCATTGCCTAATGAAGAGACTGTCAAATAGTAAGTAGGTAAAAAAAAAAAAAAGAAAAAAACAATTAGGTAACTGATTAGTAAAATATGATGAAATTTTAATACTTTTTTTGAATTCTGTGGTATTTTTAAGCTTTTATAAATCTTCAAATTTTTGTGACTTCTTTACTAGTCCTAAATAAAGATTGACTTTGGTGCCTAAATAAGCTTTCATGATTTTAAAAGTGTTCTTTTTCTTTAAGTTAGCTTTAAAATTGTTAGTAAATTGAAATACAAAGTTGAAGAATTTTAAATGCTTATCAGAAAGTTTTCAAAACTATTTCCATAAGGAGATATTTTAAAATAGGATCCTAAAGTTTGTAGTTCTCTTATGAACAATCTTAGTGTGGTTTTTTTTTTTTTTTTCTGTTTATTCAGCTCTTGGAATGATGAATTAGGAAAAGCTAGAAGAAAGTTTTACAATGTAGATATAATTTCTTTGTAAGCCATGAAGCACCATGTGACTTAAAGATATTAATATACTATAAAGTGGTTTTTTTTAATTAAATATTTTATATGTGATGCGTAGACATGACTATAATAACAAGTAGTCCAAAGGCGTAGAAAGTGCTGATCTGTGGGTTTTATCTGGCTCCTCCCGGTGATGAAGATGAGGAAATGGATGTGTTTACCCACCATGTGACTCTCCTCTACCCGCTCCACATCCAGTTTTGCAAGGAGTTTCCCCAGAGTGACTTTTCTAGATAAACATTCTGAGTCTTTTGTAACTAGGAAGTTGTTTTTGTTTTGTTTTTTACTCAAATGCTTAATTACTGCTTTTACTGGAATTTTAGGCTCAAATTCTACCCTCAGAATTTTGGAGATATTTCTCTTCCCACTTTGTATCCAGTCATGACAAGATAACTCGATGTCAATTAGATTTTTTTCAAGAAACTTGTTCCAATTCATTTTTTTTCATCTTCACTTTGGAGACTTTATTAACATAAAACAACTTAAACAATTAGCCTGAATAACTGAGGAACATAAATATAAAAGCTTTGGCAAATTTTTATTTCCTGTTCTAGTTATCAAAAAGAAACTTCACGTATTTATTCATCAAGGCCTTTTCTGAAGTTCTGCTCAACATCAATTTTTGTTTGTTTTGCATGAATTGTACTCCCAGTTCATTCTTTATGTTTTCTTGATACATTTCTTTCAAATAGAAAGAACATGAGAAAATCTGTGAAGCAATTTAAGTGCAAAATCTTGGATTTTTAAGATATTTTTTTCCCCCAAAGTAACTTTCCTGTTCACAGTCATCAGCAATTTCTTATCAATTTGTCTTTGAGTTTTTCCAAAAAATTAACTGATTTTTCATAGAAACAATAGCTGTGATTCACATGACGTTTTATTAAATTATGTACTTATAATAAGAAGAAGAAATGGTACAATCTGGTTTAAATACATTTGACAGATCATAACCTCTTCTCCACTTCAACAATCCAGTAATGCATTTGAGAACGAAAACTCTTTTTAAAATGTTTCAAGATCACTTCTCAGTTTCTGTATAGCATAGACAGATATGCATACCTTTAAAGGCACTAGTTCACAAATAGTTAACAGTGGATCGATTTTATACTGCTCTCGCTTATTCCCAAGCAGATATGATACTCATCTGAAAACATCGAACTCTATGTAATGTATCGGTAATTAACCTGCTACACTTTTTGAACACTATCCATAAATAGGCATAATATCAATTTGTGATCATCATTTGCAAATTCAAGCCTTCTGAAGGCCTTAAATATGGTGATAAGAACATTAAAGATACACTTATTTCTCATAAAACAGATCTTTGGTTTGTATTCTGTACATATTGTATTTTGGCCATTCATGATTGACTTTTAACAAGAATAACCTTGTAGTTGTTCAGTTGCTAAGTAGTGCCTGACTTTGCTGTGATCCCGTGAACTGTAGCCCACCAGGCTCCTCTGTCCATGGGATTTCCCAGGCAAGTATACTGGAGTGGATTGCCATCTCCTTCTCCAAGGAGTCCTCCCAGCCCAGGGATTGAACCTGGGTGTCCTGCTTGGCAGCTGGGTTCTTTACCACTGTGCCACCAGGGAAGCCGTAAGTGTAACTTGCTCTTCTTCTGTGCCATAGCCTATTGCATTGCCCGTAAGGCAGTCCTTGCATTCCACATCAACTGAACACTTGCCTTCATCTATTTCATCACGTCATCAGTTTGTTGACTCATAACCCAGGCACATACCACATACCTTTTTTTGTATAGCACTGTTTTGGGTTATTGTAAAATAACTCAAACATCATAGGGCTTCTCCTATCTTTCTCTTTGTATTTATCTCTGTCCTTGTGGGCTTCAGTGTCTTCTTATTGTGAGGAAACCGATTTGAAAAAGTCAACAAGCACTGCCTTTGAGTCATGTAGAAAGAGGTGCCTGCTGGTTGCCTCTTAAAGAGGAAAGTCTGGGGTGATACAAGGAAAGACTAGACAGCCTGAGGAGAAGAGGGGGTGATCCAGGGAGATCTGAGCTCAGAAAGTTCCAGAGAAAGAGACAAGAAGTGCAAATGCCCCGCCCAGGTAGGCCTGACAAGCATGGGAAGCAGATGGAAGCCCAGGGTGGCTGGGGAGCAGTGAGCGAAGGGGAGAAACAGGTGGAGGAGCCCCAGGAGGACATTCAAGACCAGGGGCTCATGCAATTCCATGTGATATTTCAGCGTTACAGACATATAATACTTATATATAATATAAATGACATAATATTTCAAATTACAAAAATTGTCCTAAAAAACCTAAGCCATCTCCTTTTCTTAATATATTTACAACATATAAAATGTTGAGATATTTTAAGAAAATGAAATTTCCATCAAGAAAGAAAACTCAGATATTTCTAGAACCTTGATCCTTTTCCCATCGCAACTTTTTTTTTTAATGACATTTGGGAAGATTTGTTATTTTTCATGATCTATGGTTTGGGTTTGAAATATTTTTCTTTAATTTCCATATTCCCAAAATTCACAATACTATTTATGTGGCCATATCACTATGAATACGACTTTGTGTCACATAAATAGTCACGTAACTTTCTATGCCGTCTCCTGCTTATGTCGGGGAGTTTTCAGAAACCCTATATTATGGTCTTGTTTTAGGCCCTTCTCCCTTTCGGGGGCTGGTGCCATAATATATGGATTGAAGCCTGCAACTTTGAGGCTTTTGTCAGCCTGAAACCTTGCCTTTTCCAGTGTGTATCAAACCATGGTATACAATAAATCAACACATGTGTCTGCACAGCTATATATTCTTTCTGTGGCTTTAAATATTTTTATAATCACGGGTTTGCTATTGGGCTCAGGGGACCCTTTAAAGCTCGCATTTGAAACAGCTGAATGGAGATTCAGAAAACCCATGTGCTATGTGACTAAACTGTAGAAAAACTTCTGTGAACCTTTGATGGGTGTCAGGGTCTGACTTTCCTGGGAACTATGCTTAATTCTACAATTATCAGCTTCCATGGTGTGAACTAACCCTGTGTCTCACCAGACTGTAAGACGGATTGTAGGATGGCCTTCTTCCACCCCGTACCTTTGAAATAGGAAGTAGAGACACAATTCTCCTGAGACCACAAAGCAGCCCAGGCCTCAGAGTTAGAGCGCATCACACTTCCCTTCTCTGCCTTGATTCCTCTGGAAGGGACGAGCCCCTCTGATGATTATTTTATTCATGTTGTGCATGCATGCATGTGTCTAACTCTTTGCAACCCCATGGACTGCAGCCTGCCAGGCTCCTCTGTCCATGGGATTCTCCAGGCCAGAATACTGGAGTGGGTTGCTGTTTCCTTCTCCAGGGGATCTTCCCCTGATCGAACCCAAGTCTCTTGTGTCTGATGCATCGGCAAGCAGAGTCTTTACCGCTGTGCCGCCTGGGAAACCTATTAATGTCTAGTTAAAGCCAAGTAATGTTGGGAAAGCATGGACTAACTGGTGATAAACATCATAGATTCATTGCCACTCTCTGGGTCTTGAGGTGGCCGAGTGCTGACTCAGGACCAGTGCTGCAGAGAGTGGTGGACCCTCCCAGTGGGGAGCTGGTGCAGAAGCTGGATGGTTACTTCTTCTACATTTAACAGTAAGATTTTTAACAGAGTCATTTGTCATTAAACCAGGACTCCTGAGACACTTTATTTATTCTTAGCCATTCTGATTCTGAGTTACATATCATTCACATACAATAATAACCAACATAACAATTGTTACTAACATCACTGAGCATGATTGTGAGCATTCTCTACGTGTTAACTCATTCAATATTTAAAAGGCACATCAGACACAATATTTAAAAGTTCATCAGAAGAAATGTATTTCCAGGTCTTGAGGTCTAGGAGAATTTGATTTTTGAATATAAGCTGTATCTTTCAATTGTAAAAGGATTTTGTATTCATTAAGGAAAGTTGAGAAAAGACAGAAAAGAAAATGACTGTTGATATTCCCAGCACTCAAAAAGATCATGATAGAACATATTTTTGGCAATTTATCCCAATTTTTTTAGTGGGTAAATATGGATGCATTTGTTTGTTTGCATAGTCAGAATCATATTCTAGAAGTCGGTGATCATCTCTGACCAAAGAGACACTTTAAATGCACGTTCTCAGAAACCCCTCCTCACCATATTCCATCGCTATGCCCCACCACCACCCCGCTCCACCAGGCGCTTAGGGACCCATGCATTTCTGGTCCTGCCTGGAGACTTTGCTAGAGTCCCCAAGGTCCTCATCATCCAAGAACACGCACTGTTGTGTCTTTCATACTCTGGGGAAGTGGGTCATTACAAGAACCCAGTTTTCCCTGTGGCAAGTCACTCTGCTGAAGAACATAAAACAATCGGTGAGGAGCAAACTTGTACACGACAACTCTAACTGCACAGATGCTGAATTCAGGATGTACGCTGGGCAAACCGTGAGATCTGGGAAGCTTGTCCGACACGGCTTTCAAGAAGATTGCCTTTCCGTTTGGGGATATGATATCACTTACTCCCCACAAGTTCCCTCCTGGATTTGTTCTGGGTGGTGGTTTCATAGGGTGAGGCCTGTTTGTGCAGGGGCCACCACGGCAATGGAAGAACTGTTGACAAATTGCAAAAGCAGATAACTCACCCACCGTGAGCAAGTGTGGAGACGCTCCAGGCAACTGTGGTTTTATACGCGCCATCCTTAGTTCCGGAGGCCTCCGCCACTGATCAGAACCTTTCAACAGCTCCCAGGCTCCTGAATTCCAGAAGACTTTCCGAAGGACCAGGCGAGATTGTGTGGGGGTGTAACACACACCCCAGAGCAGCTTTTCCAGATGTGTTGGGCAGGGTGCAGTCTCGAGGACGCTGTGATGAGGAACGCATGCCCCACCAGCTCCCTGTGGATGGGAGGAAACTTTCTTTTTCATTTCATCGCTGCAGTCAGAGGACACCCCCTCCTCTCCTGGCCTTTCTGTACTTAATCCTGGAAGCCGGATAAATTCAGGACTTTAACCAGCTCACCTATCACAGAGGAGTTTCGATGGTAGCTCCGGTGAATGACCAACTGCAGTGAGCATGTCCACCTTCTTCCCAAACCAACCCTCACCCGCGACGGCCCTGGCGATGGAGAGAAAAGGCCTGCCGGCTGGGTGTTGCACAGCTCTGAAGGTGTATGCTTTATTTCGTTTTCTTTCAGTGATTAAAACCACAAAGGGGGAAGGGGGAAGGAGGGCAATAAATTAGGAATTTGGGATTAACATACACACTTTTGCGTATACGTGCCTGCTAAGTCACGTCAGTCGTGTCTGACTCTGCGACCCTATGGACTGTAGTTCTCCAGGTGCCTCTGTCCATGGGATTCTCCAGGCAAAAATACTGGAGTGGGTTGCCATTCCCTTCTCCTGGGCATCTTGCCAAGCCAGGGATCAAATCTGTGTGTCTTAGATCTCCTGCATTGGAGGGCAGGTTCTTTACCCCTGGCACCCCTGGGAAGTCCAACATATATACTACTATATGTAAGATATGCAACTAAAAGGACCTACTGTATAGCACAGGGAATTCTACTCAATATCCTTTAAAAACTTATATGGGAAAAGAATCTGAGAAAGAATAGGAATATGCATCACTGAATCACTTTGCTGCTAAAACTAACGCAACATTGTAAGTCAACCATCCTGCAATACAAAACAAAGACTTTGAATAAATCAATAAAGCTTCTCCTTCAAAAAATAAAATCACAGGGTTTGTTAATGTACAGAAGAGAGTTTGGAAATAAATCCAGTCCGTCCTTCCCCCAAATAACTGTTTCAAGTTCTCAGAACCATTCTTAGACACCATCATCCAGTTCCCATCTATTGGATTTCTTCCCCTTGCCAGCCCCCCACCCCCAACACACATACATACACACACACACACACACACACACACACACACACACACACACACACACCAGGTCCCAGGCCAACCTTTTGTTCTGATGGCAAATCAAAAATCCTAGGGCTTTTCCCAGCCAGACCTGGTATAGAACGGACCAATTTTATGTGTGGCCAGCCTCTTGAGTTGCATTTTTGGCAGATTAAAAACAAAAGATACGGCCGATGATACTCCTAAAATACTGTGCCAGCTCAATATGCTCCCTCAGGTCCACCGCACAGACACGACGGCCCAGCGGTACATCACTCAGCAATGTTTTACTGATCTCCTGGAAATTTGTCACCATTTAGGAGTCTTATATATCTTTCTAAAACCACTCAAGATTTATGGTGGTGACTTGAATGCCTTGAGAACTATCTGCTGAACACTTTTGAGCTACGAAGAAAGAGGAAAGATTGCTATTTTAAGGAATTTGGAGCAAAGGTTATAAAGAAGCCAGAGACCAGAAAACATCCTGAGATGGGCAACACACACGAAAGAAAACGAGACAGAGAGGGAGAGAAGGAGGGTGGCTCGCAGTTGCAAGATCTGAGACCCTGTCCTCCTGGTCCTCTGCCCCTGGTCCGTCAGACCAGAAAACGTCCTGAGATTGGTAACACACACAGAAGAAAAAGAGACAGACAGAGAGAGAGAAGGAGGGTGGCTCGCAGTGGCAAGATCTGAGACCCTTGTCCTCCTGGTCCTCTGCCCCTGGTCCAGTCTGCCCCCACATGTAGTGAGCCACGCAAGCCCAACTCTCATCTAATTGCGTCTATCACTTATTGGCTCATCCCACCTTGAGATTCTAGGGTTTGGGGGGAATGATGATTTCACCTGAGCCTCTAGCCAAGGCCGCTCTCTGAATTACTTAGAAAGGCACAGAACTGTGAAGGGATTTGTGTTCTGGATGGATAAATCTTCAGGATAAGTAGACGAAATATGTAGAAAGTTTAACCAACAGGCACATCAGTGATAACCTCTCTGAAAGAGTGAGTAACATCCTTAAAAACGACTCTGGTGTAAGAGCTCTGCCAATGTGGAAGCTGTTACCAACCTCAGTCCCTCAGAAGAATGGTTTCCAAGAAGTTCCGGTAGAACCTTCAACAAAATAAACGGGCCACTTATTCTGAAGGCGATGCTGCTCACCTCGGAGTCCAGGGCAAGGTGCTCCCCTGTGACAGAAGGGGGATAAAGGAGTGTGTCTCCATTTCCTTCCAGCGCTCCCTGTGACCAATGACCCACAAGGTTCAAAGCATTTGTACAAGATGACAACGTTGTCAGAACACTTGCAACAGATCAAAGCTCACTGGCCTTGGAATTGAAAGGAAAAATTAGCCTCTTCAGCAAGAACCAAGGAAGCTAAAATCTTCCTCTAAATCAATAAAGGTCAGTGTTCAAGGGGAAAGTTCCAAAAATGAGAAGCAAAACACACAGATCATCATCAGAATATAGAGTTGAGACTGTGTTTTGTCCTGGGTTGGGTGGCTGGGGCAGTGTTGTTATGGAAGAAAAGGACCACAGTATAGTCCCTCCTGCAGCCTGTAGCCAGTAGATGCCCATACAAAGTCAACTTTCTGCTGGACAGAGCCCTGAGGATTATGCATCACGTCCAGTACAACCACCTCTCTTATTTAGCATGTGAGCAAGGCCTCTCTGAGGCTCCGGACACGGTGCCATCAATAAGCCATGGTGCTCAGCCCTGAATGTCTCTTTCCTGCCCAGCTTTTCCTCTTCCCAAGGAGATAAATACTAACATAGTTCAATGGGGAAAGAAGGTGAGGCTGAAGGTGAACTAAGCATTTAGTGCATTTTTCCTAATAACTCAGCACAAACATCTACTTAAATGCAAGATAAGTTTAGCACCAGGGCCGTTAGAGAGTCAGGAAGCATTTTTTAGCTTGACGTGCTCCGGACCTCACGCTGCTTCTTATATCCATGCATTTGCTTCCTTTTGAAGGGCAGGGGAGAAGGGTGAACTCCGGCAGACAGGCATCCATGTATGAAACCTGTGAGCCAACATCTAGTCTCTCAAAGAGGCAAGCTCTAGAGTTGAAAGCCTGGCAAACCTTGGACTTACTCTCCAAAGCGGAGAATCCTTGGGGGACTGAGCTTATGGGCTCTAAGAGCTAGCATTTGCCTCTGTGAACCCTGGGGAAGCCCTGTTTGGAAACTGTGGGCAATTAAGGGGTTTCCTTGTGGACAACACAAATGCCGCTCCCCTCTCTCACCAATGTTTTCCACGTGCCTAAGACGTGCCTCTGTTTAGAAATGCCCAAGAAATGGATTAGCGCATCACTTCTGCCTCCCACCTATTTAAAGGGAATCCTTGCGATAGGAGATTCTTCTCTGGGTGCCTGCAGTAAGGATGGAGACCAGCTCAGGAAGACAGAGCTTGAACTTTTTGCCCACTCCTTCCAAAACTTCCTTGGCTGTCTCTGCCAGTAAGTGGGACTTGGGCTGTCTGATGGCATGTCCAGGGTGCAACCTTTGACCCTGTTCACATCTCTACAGCCTCACATCTTTAAAACTCATCTTCATATTGATGACTCTCAACTTACATCTTCAGCCTGAAAGCCTGTCCTGAACTCCAGACTTCACTGCGACCATCACCTTGATATCAGCACATACTTAGTTAACAGGAGTCTCATGCTTAATGCACCTGGACTAGTTCCCAAGCCCCTCTCTGTCCCTCTCCTGCAATTAAAGGTCATTCCATTTTCCTCTCTCAGTCCCCCTCCTGCAGTTAATGGTCATTTCCAGTTTCAGACCAAACTCTTCGTTACCACCTGGGCTCCTCTCTTTAGCTCCCATCACACATGGGATCAACCAGCAAACCCTGTTTGGTCTTCTTTCCAAACACACAGAGCCTAACCATTTCCTCCATTGCCCCCGTCTTGCTTCAGGCCACCAACATTTGGGCCTGGGCCACTGCAGATGATCTTCCTGCTCCCTGCTGTGAAGAGGGAGCCAGTCTTGAGACAGATCACGCCATTCCTCCACTCAGAAATCCCTGACGGCTTCTCCTCTCGTTCCCATAACACCCAGCACTTCCACGACCTTCGCACATGTGGGGAGCTCACCTCTCCGTCCTCCTCTCTCAGCTCTCACCTTCTCTGAATTTCCCTGTGCCCCTCCATGCTGTCGTAACCATACCAGGTGAGCTTCTGCATGAATCCTGGGCCCTTGCTCTTGTCAAGAAATAAAGGGCTGAACTATGTCAAAGCAGCAGGTTCAAAACAGTACAAATTTAGAAATCACTGGCTTTGGCAGCTCGAATGAAATCATTACAGATGTATATATGGCTATCTGTAATGTTTTGTTTTGATATATGTGTGGTTAACTTACAGAGAATTTATAAAAATAATACAAGGAAAAACCATATATTATTTACCCAGATTTTCCAGCTTACAGCTTGCTCCATTTGCGTTAGAAGGAGAAACAGAACTGTATGAAAGGTAAAGAGATGCAAACTTTTTCTGAATCATTTGAGAGTAGCTTGTCAGCATTGAACCCCTTTACTCCTAAATACTTGAATGTGTTATTCTGAACACAGACTTTCTCTTATATGAATAATTATAAAAATTTTTAAAAACTGAAATAATACTATTATCTAATCCATAGCCTGTATTCAAATCGTGTAAATTATCCAGTAGTGTCCTTTAAATTCTTCACCCCCAAGCCAGGAACCAGCCTAGTATGTCATGATGCATACAGATGTCATGTTACTTCAGCTCCTTTCTTCGGGAAGTGTTGCTTTGTCTTTCTTTATCTTAAGATTTTAAAGAACACAGATCACTTACTCCATAGACATCCCTGAATTCAAGTTTGTTGATGTTTCCTTATAATGGATTCAGGCTATGCCATTTGGCAAGAATTCCACTGAAAGGCCATGTCCTTCTCAGAGCATCATTTTGTCCCAGTATCAGTGAGGTTGGCTTTGATCACTTATATAAAATGGAATTCACTGTGGGTCTGAACTGTGTCGTTTATAATTAATAAGTCATTTGTGGGAGATCATTTCTGGAAGGTATAAACATCTGCTTCTCATCTTACTTCCATGCACTTATTGTGGCATCTATTGCTGAGTTCCTAGTTCCATCACTGCTTTTATTTAAGGCATTGCATTTTTCCACTCTACAATTTCCATTTATGTTTATAGTTCTTATTTCTCTGCTGAGATTCCTGATCTGTTCACTTATTATAATCACATTTTCCTTTAACATATTTATAAATGTTGTTTTAAAGTCCTGGACTGCCAGATCCAATCTTGATCTTATCAGTGTCAATTTCTCTTCTCTTTTATCTTCTTCAGCAAATGAGAAATTGAACAGGTATGCAAATCACATAATTGAAGCTATGCACCATGGATACTAGAGAAAATGAGCATCTCCAAAGAAAACCTCTCTCCTTTCATCGTCATATATGCAAATTCATGTATATGTGTAGATAATTTAAGAAATCACAGTTTAGCTAGCTGCAAGTTTATATGTCTAAAGAGAACGTTAACCTTGGTGCCGTAACTTTAAAATAAACCCAAGTGTCTCCATTTTATTCTGTCAAAGCCACACAAATTTTAAAATAATGATACAAATACATACTGTCCTCCTCCTTCTCTCCTCAAAGTGCTGTTCACTGCCCCAAGCCTACTTTTTAGAGAAGTAGGCACATATGCTTAAATAGTATCTCTATGGCCTGTATGCCAATGCAGGAGACTCAGGTTCAGTCCCTGGGTCGGGAAGATCCCCTGGAGGAGGGCATGGCAGCCCACTCCAGTGTTCTTGCCTGAAGAATCCCATGGACAGAGGAGCCTGGAGGGCTACAGTCCCTGGGGCTGCAAAGAATGGGACATGACTGAGCAAGTAACACTAACAGCATGCATCTTGGGTCCCCTTCCTTCCCCATCACAGTGAGTCGTGGGGTGCTGAGGGCAGAGTCTGTATCCTAGCACAAAGCCAGCCCCCCTCTGCTGTGGTAGGAATCACTCAGCCAACGTGGGCGGGAAGGGAGCAGACTGATTAGCAGAGGGAACTCAGTTACTTCCCACGTCTGACAAGAAGGGGCAGGAAAAAGCTCAGGGTTGAGCACAGACTGGATGAAACTGGGACGTTTTCGCTAGAAGGGACTTTGAAAGGTTTCTACAGAGAAACTGAAGTTCCATGAACACGGTTGCCACCCTGCAATTTATTGTCATCCCCTGCTTGTAACTCTAACCTAACAACATGTCATCTTTACTTTTCATGTTATTTATTTACAAGTGCATTTTCAGTATCAACCCCTTCATTCATTAATCCTAATGTGGCCTTTTCCAATGTCTACTTACCATTTTAAATACTTACTATAATTTACAGGGCTTTCTTGAACACATCCAAGGTATATTATATGGGGCTAGCTTAATGGAAAGTCTTGTATACCAAAGCAGGAAAAAAACACATTTAATTTATGATGGCTTTGAATTTTGATCATAATTTACTCATGGAGACCTATTCATACAGAGCAATACCAATACAATTTTTCAGAAGCAATCAAAAAGTAAAACAATAAACACTGATCTGGTGAGCTTTTTCCTGAAATCACAAACATATTCTATTCCAGGATTATGCAAATTATACTTAACTGCCAAATACTTAAGGTTTTTATAATTGCTCTTGAGCTAATTTTATTATCTTACATTTTAGAAGCATTTTAGCCACCAGAATTCTCAAGTTTATGTTTCCCTTTCCTCCTTAAAGAAGCTGTCAAAGGTTTACCCCAGGTCAATACCTGAAAGCACCCAAACAGACATACGGGGAAACTTTTCTTTGTGTGTGTGTGTGTGTGTGTGTGTGTGTGTGTGTGTGTGTGTGTGTGTGTGTGTGTTTGTCTAGCAGAGTTTTATTACAGTGAAAAAGGGACAGAGGAAGCTTCTGACATAGACATCAGAAGGGGGACAGAGCCCACTCGCTAGTCTTAGCAAGGCTTTATATGCTTTCACCAAACCCACTCCCTCAACATACATCTTGAATGAACAAGATTAGAACTAACAATAGAAAGTTCTTACCAGACCCACTCCGGCAATATATGTCTTAAGATAACAAGATTAGTTAGGTTCTTGTTAAGGAGAAACGTGTCCTTGAGCAAGATACATTGTTACATTGACTAAGACAAGTTCAGTTCAGTCCCTCAGTCATGTCTGACTCTTTGTGACCCCATGGACTGCAGCATGCCAGGCCTCCCTGTCCATCACCAACTCCCAGAGTTTACGCAAACTCATGTCCATCGAGTCAGTGATTCCATCCAACCTTCTCATCCCCTGTGGTCCCCTTCTTCTCCTGCCTTCAATCTTTCCCAGCATCAGCGTCTTTTCCAATGAGTCAGTTCTTCACATCAGGTGGCCAAAGTATTTGAGGGAGTTTCAGCCTCAGCATCAGTCCTTCCAGTGAACATTCAGGACTGATTTCCTTTAGGATTGACTAATTTGATCTCCTTGCAATCCAAGGGACTCTCAAGAGTCTTCTCCAGCACCAACACCAGAACCCCATGAACAGTATGAAAAAGCTAAGACTAAGCAATATAGAAAAAAATTTGTCCTTTTCTCCTTGATAGCCCCAGACCCCTATCTCCTTCTCCAGGGGAAACTTTTCAAAACTACTCAAAAAATTATACCCAAAGAAGAAAAGTCATGTTTTCTAGGTCTCCCATGTGACCCTCCCAGTTCTCATCCATAGACTGGAGTCTCACCTAAATAAGGGGAAGACACTTACAAGGATTTTTTGCAGAGTAATGGGTGCATAAAACATCCCCCATGGGAGCCTGGCAATCTCTAGAACAGTTTCTGCTCTTTCTTCCAGCAGGGTGAAGTAAATCAACTCTCAGGGCTCACCACTGTGAAGGAAGTTCACACAGTGAGTGACAGAAATACACACTAAGATGAAAAGGCCCTTGATGTAATAGCCTTTGAGTTGAAAAGAAGAGGAGGCATCCAGGAGCACCCATAACTGTGGAAGCTGCTGCATGAGGCTCCAGGGTGGCCAGTTCAGTGACCGACGGAAGCCCAGAGGAAGAACCCTCGCAGACTTAGGAATGCTTCTCGAAGGCAGAGTTATTCAGGTGGGTGAGCTGGGTGTTCTAGGCATAAGGCTCCTGTAAACAAAAAGCTCATGACAGAAAACACTGACAGGACATCCCCCCTCCCGGGACCAGAGGGAGGTCCTGAGAAGGTGAGTGATGACCGGCAAACCACAAAGCAGATTTGGACCAGATATCTAGGATGTCACCTTGGTAATCAGGGAAGGTCCCAGG
Organism: Ovis aries; assembly: GCF_016772045.2. Lineage (NCBI taxonomy): Eukaryota > Metazoa > Chordata > Mammalia > Artiodactyla > Bovidae > Ovis > Ovis aries. The sequence continues at coordinate 3,467,566 of NC_056076.1, forward strand.
GCCGTCTGAGCATAACTGTGACATGATTTAGGAACAGGTATCAGGTGATGCTGGACAAGTAGTGACTTGGCAAGGAGACTGCTGAGTGGCCCTAGTAATCGTGTGTCCGTTGAGCCAAAGTGAGAATCTCAATTTAGGGCAGAACAGGGGACTGAAAAATGAGAATAAAAAAAGATTACAGGGCCTCTGAGAGATTAGAACAAACACGGGGGAGATGTATGTTAGTTGCTCAGTCATGTCCGACTCTTTCTGAACCCATGGACTGTAGCCCACCAGGCTCCTCTGTTCATGGGATTTCCTGGGCAAGAATACTGAAGTGGGTTGCCATTCCCGTCTCCAGGAAATCCTCCCAACCCAACGATCAAACCAGGGTCTCCTGCATTGCAGGCAGATTCTTTACCTTCTGAGCCACCAGGGAAGCCCATAAAGAGAGTAAATAGGGTCTGTTTCTTTATTTTTCAGGGAGGAAAAATGAGTGGAATAAGTTGGTTAGTAGATGCAAACTGTTATGTATAGAATGGACAAAGAACAAGGTCCTCCTGTGTAGCGCAGGGAACTATATTTAATATCCTGGGATAAACCATGATGGAAAAAATACAAAAAAAGAATGTGTATATGAGTATAACTGAATCATTTTGCTATAGTGCGGAAATGAATGAAATACTGTAAATCAAGTATATTTCAGTAAAGAAAGAACAAAAAAAAGCCTTGGGGAATCACTCATCCTTAAATACAGCAATAATCTTGCCCAATCAAGCAGGTTCACAGAAAAATCTGGATTTTCTTTGAAAGAACCGATCTCTCCGTGGAGAAGACACATGGAGAAAACAGGAGCTCATTTAACCAAGAGTCTAATGAAAGGCCACTGATAATTAATCATCCGCTGTGACTCGGCCCATAAATTGTGGGATCGTTCATTTTCATGCTGTATAATAGGTATGGGAGGAGCCCACTGACATAAGAAGATTGTAGTGTGACAATAAAAATCACCGAATGGCATTTTTAAGCACCTGCAGATGGTTCAGGTGCCGGCCTAAACACAAGGGGGGCTGGAGGAGTGATCGCGCTCCTGTCTGCTCCCGGCGGGGGATGGCTTCTCTCATGACTTACCCTCTACTGCTGTGCTCACAAGCGCTTCCATGAAGAGCCCGGACCGGGGAGCATCTCAGGGATCCAGACGTCACACCTGGAAGGAAGGGGGGGAGGGGGCTGGTAGGGGAGGCAGGAGGGCGCTCAGAAAGGTGGGATCCATTTTGCTTCCTATCATCGGGGGCTGCTTCTTGCCAATGTGGCGTTAGCACTTCTTCTGGCTGGAGGACAGGCCTGGCCTAACACACTGCGTGGTTTAAATTCTCAAAAAGAGCTTTAAGCAGGCGCACTCAATATGGCCCGGCAACTACTTCAGGACAATTTCAAATTGTTTGAAATCAGATATCTAAAAATCTGCTGAACTCTATACATGAACTCTACTTTGGCCTTGAGTTTTCCTTTGGGTCTTGATTCATAAAGCTGTTTGAAATTAAAACTCAATCTTCCACGCTTTTCCAGGGAGAAGAAGTGAAGTCGCTCAGTCATGTTTGACTCTTTGCGACCCCATGAACTGTAGCCTACCAGGTTTCTCCGTCCATGGGATTTTCCAGGCAAGAATAATGGAGTGGATTGCCATTTCCTTCCGCAGGAGATCTTCCCAACCCAGGCATCAAACCCAGGTCTCTGCATTTTAGGCAGATGCTTCACCATCTGAGCCACCAGGGAAGTCTTTCCAGAGAGAACCATGCTCAAAGAACCTCTAAGCGGTTCTTCCACAAGCGCTATTTTCCAGGTGAATAGTGCAGACTAGCTTACAATGCGCACTGTCATCTTATCCCCTCTCTTGGGCCTCCCCGAAATCCTGCCCATTTTTCAGGAAAGAAGACTGAGATGCAGGGACCTCAGTTGGATCAACTGCCCAAGGTCGTGGGCTGGAGTCAGGTTGACACCTTTGCTCTCTCCCTGTATCATCGAATGTTCTTTCCCGGGATGGCAGAAGTGCAGACAGAGGTGGAAAAAGCCATCGCTGCCCACAGCTCTTTGGAAAACAACAACAAAATTACATCCTCTTTTTGTGTGTGCTCTTGATTGTGATTTTTAAGTTGCTCTCACTTTATCCACCAAGGATTGACCATGTTTTCATGTCAGAATGATCCGGTTTGCACATCATCTTCATGAAACGTTAAGACTTCATTAAGGCTCCAGACAGCCTCCTCGCCTGAAAGCACCCTGATTCTCAGCGCTGGTCTCCATCGTCACAGGGGACCCTCCCTCTCTGGAGCTGGCCTATTCCCTCCTACCTTCCCCACCACCAACACCATCACCACCACCACCACCATTTAGCAGCTGGGAGTCTGAGGACCTATGGAAAATAAGGGCTGTTTTTAGTTATTATCATGAGCTTTATGATGCTCTGAGACAGCCAGAAACCAAGATGTTCTGCGCCTGTGAGCTTCTTTGAGTGACCACCGAGGACCTGCCGGCCCCTCCCTGTCCCTGCACGAGGCTCTGATGATGCCACCCCTGCCTGGCCCTGGTTCCTCTTGTCTCTGGGGAAGGCGGGAAGGGGTCCTGTCTCCCAGCTCGGCAGGGAAACTTGCTGAGGGCAAGACCAGGCCACTCATTCCTGTGCTCCAGAGCTACAACCCCGAGCTACGGAGCTGCCAGCTTGGGTTCAATGCACATGTTCACTGTTCGTTTAGTAACAAACATTTCACAGGCACACATGTCTACACTCATTCATTTGCATGTGCTGGAGAATAGCCCCTGTGCTGGCCACAGACTCCATTGTATGGACATTTCTTCTGCAGAGGCAGTGTGGGTGATCAGTAGTTTCTGGAAGGGAAACTTAGGACCAGTCACAATCAGTAAGCTTGAGGTCCTGAGACAAACTTTCTGGAAAGTCCTCCTCTATCCCATTACCTGCAAAGCAAGCAGGCTCTCCCCAGCCCTCCTGTACTGCAGGGCTTCACGCCCAACACTTCTGAAGGACAGGACCACAGCAGGTGGCCACTGCTCCCTTCCTCTCTCTTGTTCTCCACCGATTTTCTTCTCAACATCATGAAGGAAAGGGCCTTGAAGTGCTCCGGCCCCAGGCGAAATGTCCTCCTTGAAGGTTTCAAAAGCTGGTTTCACGCATTTTATAGATGATGGTCGTAAGTGGGTTTGGAGTCCCTGTGACACTTTACAGATGTCGTGGCCAACATCTGAGTGAGTCAAAGATAGGTGGGCCACGACGGTTCAGGAATCAGCCCTCGGTCGGCGTTCACTAGTTTAGTCTCCGGGCTCTGTGCGAAGGCGGGGGTGGGCCCTGACTCAGGAAAGGCTCTGTGGGAACCCGCAGAAGCGGTGCGGGGCTCCTGCAGCATCTCTGTGCACCTGGTCTGTGCCGGGTGCCACGGGAGGCAGGAGGAACAGACGCACGAGGCGGCGTCCCTCACCTCAGGGAATCCACAGGTACACAGACCCTCCACGCTTCCCTCCTGCTCACACTCTCTCTTCCGTCTTTTTTTTCAAGTTTGAGGTTAACTTGCTGATGGAGAGATTTTTCTTCCATCGGCAGCTTGGGAACCTATTGAATTAAGTGAATGATCAAGTCTGAGCTAAGTTTTGAAGGCAAGGGAGTTCATCTTCTGGGCCTTTCTGCTGTTTTCATCAGCTGCTTCTTACCCACGTGCTAAGCATTTCCATGCAGCCTCATCTATCTTTTCAATAAGAAAGTCGGTTGATAAACTAATTCACACTCAGGTGGGCTGTTAAACCACAGAATGTTGGCAGGAAAAACAACACTTACTAATAAATCATATGATGGTAAAGTTCAGTGCAGCCAGTAGGAAGACGTTTGTGGGGTAAGGATAATTCCCATCACTTCATGGATCATACAGCATAGACACCCGTTATTAATGGCGCTGTACAGCCTACACCAGGTGAGACCTAGAAGGAATTCTTTCCCATCACAACCCAGGCAGTAAAACTGAGACTTTTTCCTTTTGCCCAGTGTTGATTGGTTCAAAGATCATGTCTCTGATCAGATCTTTAATTTAACTTCTTGCTAGGTGTTATGCATCTAAAAGGTTTCATTTACTGAAAATTTAGTATCTCACATTTACAGATAGTATTTGGGTGTATGATGAGTTCAAACATCTCTGCATGGACTTTGTGGATAAACATGGTCTTCAGGAGGACATCTCTGATACACAGAGGAAGGGAATTCAAAAGAAGCTGGCGATGGATTTCAGCAATATGGATGACAGGTTCCGTAAGCCGTTTGTCAGGCTGGGTGTGCAAGTTCGTATTATCACTCACAGTTATTCACCCCTCCTCTCTCCTAGTGAGAGACGCTACACACCAACTCGTTGCCTGACCCACGGCGGGCTTGTCTGCAACGGCAGAAGGTGAGTGTTGCAATGCAGAGCATCTGAGCAGACGCTTCAACAATAACTGTGGTTCAGCTTTTCTTTGCATCGTGCCTCTGCCATGAGAAGGTTCTGTCCCCCCGAAACTTGGCTCCTTCCTCTTGGAATGTCAAGGCTGAAAGCCACACTTCTCCGCTTCAATACCCCAAACCTCAGCGATGCCTTTGGCATCCATGTCTCCAAGCAATGTTGTGTGCTCAGCCTGAACACTGCCCAGTGGAAGTGCTGGGAAGACTTCACTCTGATGTATAGCTCAGACTTCCACACAGAGCCCTTCCCCGAACATTCCTCATGTAACCTTCATTTCCAAGAATACTCAGGACGGAAAAGGAAGCTGGGACCCAGAGGAGCTGACTCGGTCAAGGAGACGTCACCAGTCAGTGGCCAATCCGAGATGGGACCGTGGACTCATTTAAAATGGGGAAGAAAACGGTTGACCACCAGCTCTTCATCTCACTCCACATTCATGAGAAAATATTGGAATAAAGTCACAACCAACATTTTCACACTCTATCGAATCAGACTCTGGTCTCATGACCTGCCCTGTGTTGGGGGGAAGGGCAAGAAGTGGGAGGTGGGGTTTCAAGGGGAAAGCTGAGAGGAAGAGAGCTTCCAGCTGTATTTAGGAAACCCTGCCTGCAGTATGTATCTCTCCGGAGTTAATACATAACAGCAGATTAAAGGCTCTGATAAGTCCTGCAATGAAGAAAGATGGTGAACCATGCTGAACTCATTATATTCAAACTACACGTCTCTTCTTTAGTATAATATCAACTGATCCCTCCTAGAAGCACCATCTTGTGCACAGTGTACTTTCCCAAATAGCGTCCTAAGCCACTGTCTCACCTTCATACTGCATAGACAGGAGGTCAATAGAGTATCTTATAACACAATCCTTACACTGTGTAAATGCATGTCATTTTTGTGTTGTGATTGACAGTGAATCACTTTTTACAATCGTAATAACTCCATTACTACATATAGGACCTAGAAAGATCAAGGCATTATGCAGATAAGATGATAAATATATGAGACTCTTCCAGAACTTTAGAGATTTTCGCAGTCCTCTCAAATGGAAGCTTTATTCTCCACTCCATGTAAGGCGACAGTCATCATGAAACTCCTGAGTACTGAATTCTAACCATAGCATTTAACTACTGGAGGAAACTGCCCTGCTCCAGGTTAGTTGAATAAACTGTACGTTGTTCATCAAACTTGTATCTAGATAGAGCCATGGGTTCTGATACACATTTTTTTAAAAAAAAGTATTGCTTCAGCCTGTATGTTTAAGAACAAGATCATTTGTGAATATTGGGGCCAGGAAAAGAAAGAAAATTCCCATCTTTAGTGCTGACATAGGCACCCTTAAGAAAATTTTGTTACAGATAGGAATCTAGTTGATTGTACTTGCTGCTTAATTGTGAAGCATCCGTGGATAACTACTATGACATGGGTTTGCTTGGTTAATGAGAAAACACATCTGATTGTTCACAGAAGCATCCATAATTGAATAGGTAAAATCTCCCTTTACAGCAATGAATAATCTTCACTGTCCATTACTGAATGAAGGAGAGATAGAAAAGCCTTTCTCTTGAGCCGTCCGTTGCAGAGAACAGCCTCAATATGAGTAATAGATTTAAAAACTAATGCAATCCCTATCAAGCTACCAGCAATATTTTTCACAGAACTAGAACAAATAATTTCAAGATTTGTATGGAAATACAAAAAATCTCGAATAGCCAAAGCAATCTTGAGAAAGAAGGATGGAACTGGGGGAATCAGCTTGCCTGACTTCAGGCTCTACTACAAAGCCACAGTCATCAAGACAGTATGGTACTGGCACAAAGACAGAAATATAGATCAGTGGAACAAAATAGAAAGCCCAGAGATAAACCACACACCTATGGACACCTTATCTCTGACAAAGGAGGCAAGAATATACAATGGAGTAAAGACAATCTCTTTAACAAGTGGTGCTGGGAAAACTGGTCAACCACTTGTAAAAGAATGAAACTAGAACACTTTCTAACACCACACACAAAAATAAACTCAAAATGGATTAAAGATCTAAGTGTAAGACCAGAAACTATAAAACTCCTAGAGGAGAACATAGGCAAAACACTCTCTGACATAAATCACAGCAGGATCCTCTATGACCCACCTCCCAGAATTCTGGAAATAAAAGCAAAAATAAACAAATGGGATGTAATTAAAATTAAAAGCTTCTGCACAACAAAGGAATCTATAAGCAAGGTGAAAAGACAGCCTTCTGAATGGGAGAAAATAATAGCAAATGAAGCAACTGACAAACAACTAATCTCAAAAATATACAAGCAACTTCTGCAGCTCAATTCCAGAAAAATAAATGACCCAATCAAAAAATGGGCCAAAGAACTAAATAGACATTTCTCCAAAGAAGACATACGGATGGCTAACAAACACATGAAAAGATGCTCAACATCACTCATTATTAGAGAAATGCAAATCAAAACCACAATAAGGTACCACTTCACACCAGTCAGAATGGCTGCGATCCAAAAATCTGCAAGCAATAAATGCTGGAGGGGGTGTGGAGAAAAGGGCACCCTCCTACACTGTTGGTGGGAATGCGAACTAGTACAGCCACTATGGAGAACAGTGTGGAGATTCCTTTAAAAATTGCAAATAGAACTACCTTATGACCCAGCAATCCCACTGCTGGGCATACACACTGAGGAAACCAGAATTGAAAGAGACACATGTACCCCAATATTCATCGCAGCACTGTTTATAATAACCAGGACATGGAAACAATCTAGATGTCCATCAGCAGATGAATGGATAAGAAAGCTGTAGTGCATATACACAATGGAGTATTACTCAGCCGTTAAAAAGAATACATTTGAATCAGTTCTATTGAGATGGATGAAACTGGAGCTGATTATACAGAGTGAAGTAAGCCAGAAAGAAAAACACCAATACAGTATACTAACACATATATATGGAATTTAGAAAGATGGCAATGATGACCCTGTATGCAAGACAGCAAAAAAGACACAGATGTGTATAGCGGACTTCTGGACTCAGAGGGAGAGGGAGAGGGTGGGATGATTTAGGAGAATGGCATTGAAACATGTATACTATCATGTAAGAATCAAATCACCAGTCTATGTCCGATGCAGGATACAGTATGCTTGGGGCTGGTGCATGGGGATGACCCAGAGGGATGTTGTGGGGAGGGAGGTGGGAGGGGGGTTCATGTTTGGGGTCGCATGTACACCCGTGGTGGATTCATGTCAATGTATGGCAAAACCAATACAGTATTGTAAAGTAAAATAAAGTAAAAATAAAAATTTTTAAAAAAAAGGAAAGAAAATAGTTCATTTGACAAGTCAGTCTGTGCCAAAAACCTACCCTTGAAACCTACCCTTAAAATCATCCTTTTGTTGATTAAGATCATTTAGTGGAAAGAATCTGGATTTCTATCTCGCCTGCATCCTTGAACTTTACAGGTTAATTTCACTTCTCAAGGTGGAAGGACCGATCAAAGGTCAGCTTGGAGACCAGGGGTGAGTGCAGCACAGCTTATCTATTATCAGTTCACTCTTTTCCCTTGAAATGGTTTGCACATGTGCTGTTCACCCCACGTTTTCTGGGGGCAAGCTTTAGCTTCATGGGAGCATTCAGACCCCCACCTGCCACTTTCTTGCTGCTGAGCTTTCAGCAAGGTGCTTCCCTGGTCATCTTTGCTCAGAGGTGGTGGTGGGCCCATGCTGGCCTCCCCGAACCATCGGGAAGACCCGCGACCTGGACTGTGAACGAGCCCACCACGACCCTCACCCGGAGGCGGCTCCTGGTGGCCTGCCCTGCCCTATCCTCGGGGCTCTTCCATTGCTTTTATCCTAATTGAAGCCGTGGTTATCTTCAGCTCTATTTCCAACATTTTCTCTTATTCCATCTAAATTAGTGAAGCGTTTTTCTCACTCTTGAGGTCAAGAAAGAGAGCATTCCTCTCACTGCTTCCTCTAGAACACGAATGCCACCAGAGATCCTCACCAAAGTCTCTAAGATGAAAGCGGTCCAGTGGACAATTGCATTTGGAAACCATGGCAACCTTGGATGTTCACAAAGTGTACAGATATGCAATAAAGGCTCTGAGAAGTCCCATGGGGAAGGGAGAGATATTATACTTTTGGGGGGAGGATTTTAAGAAAAATGGAGCATTTTAATTTTGATAACTGATCTCATAGCAGAACTTCTTGAGCTCGATTAGGAAGAGCACAGTTTTAAAAATTCTCAAGTCCTAGCTCAATAAACAAAGGATCAAATTATTTTCTTTATAACAGACTGAGATATAATTTACACACCATAAAATTCACCTTTAAAGTACTCAATTCAGTGGTTTTGACCATATTCACAGAGTTGTGCAGCCCACACCGTATCTAATCTTAGAATCACTACGTGAAGAAAACTTGTACTTGTTCACACTACTCCTCCAGCCCCTGGGTATAGCTCAGCTGCTTTCTGTTTCTGCAGCTTTATCTAGTTTAAGACCCTTCATATACATGTGTTCTTTTGTGATCACCCTCCTTCACTTAGCATGATGTTCCAAAGATCGACCGTGTTGCAGCCTGTGTGAGAACTGTGAGCCTCTTTATGGCCAAGTAACATTTCACTACGTGAATATACAGTGTTTTGCTTTCCCTTGCATCAGCGAACAGACATTAGGCTCGTTTCCACCTTTTGGCGCTTGTGAATCATGCTGCCGCGGACTTTTGTGAGCAAATCTGTGTATGGACACACGCTGCATCCCTCCCGGGTGTGTGCCTAGGAGTGGAATTGCTAGGTTAAAGGCTAACTCTGTGTTTCACATTTTGAGGAAATACCGAGGTGTTTTCTCAATTGTCTGTCTCAGCTTGATGCCATTTGATTCTAAAAATTGGGCATTAAATATTGAGATAATGCAAAGCCTTGCCAGGGAATGTAGAACCTGGAGCCCTGATTTATAGGGAAAAAAAGTGCTTCATGGTCAACCCAAACGGAGCAAAAAAGCTCAAGTTCAAGTTCTGCAAGGGAGCCCAGCATCTCCCCACATTTCACATACTGTGAAATCCTGACTTTGAGAAAACAGTCCCTGCTTTCAGGCTTCACTTTAAGGAAGGCTCACTGGGTTTCTTCCCGTTTTCTCATTGAAGTCCTTTCCTCCCACAACCAGTCAAGGTGGGTTTCATGAAAAGTGGTCTTAACTGATGCAGGGGAGGCACAAGGATTCTGTACCTGGAGGATCCTGAATTAGGGTCTGGGGCAGCTTCCAGTATTTCTCTCTGCTCTGTCATCTCTAACTTGCTTTTATTTATATCAATGCCTGAATAATAACCCCAAACAAGCCCTTGCTTCAAATGCCTGGGAAGTGCAGAGGTAAAGACAGGGACAATCTGGGGTCAATACTCCAGCATTGACTTAATCACCTGCCTCTCAGCCTAGAAGAAATCTCTAGGTTTCCACCCTGCAATTGCTTCTTGATGATCCTTTTGTAGGGACTTCCCTGGTGGCTCAGAGGGTAAAGCATCTGTCTACAATGCGGGAGACCCAGGTTCAATCCCTGGGTTGGGAAGATCCCCTGGAGAAGGAAATGGCAATCCGCTCCAGTACTGTTGCCTGGAAAATCCCATGGACAGAGGAGCCTGGTAGGCTACAGTCCACGGGGTCGCAAAGAGTCAGACACAACTGAGTGACTATTAAGACATGATTTCAGCCAATGGCACAGATGTAAGTAAAACATAAATAAATGTATTTATTTGAGATCTGATTATTTAAAGCTTCTTGCTGCTGCTACTGCTAAGTCGCTTCAGGCCTGTCCGACTCTGTGCGACCCCATAGACGGCAGCCCACCAGGCTCCCCCATCTGTGGGAATCTCCAGGCAAGAATCTGTAAATGATACACAGAGTAGCTCTCTAATTACCAAAATTGCATCCTGAAGACAATTTGTATCTTTTTTTAATGTAAGCTACCATTTTAACAGTTAAGATGCAATACATATATTTCAACAATAATTAAATCCACCTTTTTATGACAAGAACAAAGATGTTAGCAGTATTAAGAAATCGTCTTTCTCCTTTTGTCTTGACTGTCTCAAGGCTGGAGACCCATTAGCAAGTAGACTATTAAAATGTAAATAGTAGCTCAGTCTTTGAAATAGAAGAATGGCTACTTCTCACAGCACATCCTGTTAATACTTCAGCCCTGCGGGGAGGCTGGTCCAGTTTCCCCCACAATCACTCCAGTTCTGAAATGACCAAGGTCTAAGAAGGACCACTTGCAGCTTATAAGAAGCCCCACTGCAAATTCTTCAATGGTGTCTAGACCTATTACAGCACACAGATGGATACCAGGAGAGAAAATGACTCCAAAACGGCTGACACGCAGCTCAGTCTAGTTAACAGCAGGTAATACTGAGTTCTCTATTCCATAGCTCTGTGCCCCTAATAACGTGAAAGGAAGGTCTCTCCCTCTGCACTCAATTTGCTACCAGACAGAACCATCAGCCAGAGAAGGCAATGGCACCCTACTCCAGTACTCTTGCCTGGAAAATCCCATGGACGGAGGAGCCTGGTAGGCTGCAGTCCATGGGGTCATAAAGAGTTGGACACGACTGAGTGACTCCACTTTCACTTTTCATTTTCATGCATTGGAGAAGGAAATGGCAACCGACTCCGGTGTTCTTGACTGGAGAATCCCAGGGACGGGGGAGTCTAGTGGGCTGCTGACTATGGAGTCGCACAGAGTCGGACACGACTGAAGCGACTTAGCAGCAGCAGCAGCAGCAGAACCATCAGCCGCAGAAAGAATAAAACCCCAAGTTAGCTGCTTTTCTCATTCATCAGTCCTTTGTAAGGAAATCTTTCTCTTTCACTTTTCCACTTCTTGAAAATGTAACTACAAATTCTTTAATCAGAGAATTGGTTGGGATCACTGGTTTGGGATCACATGTCTTATCTGATGATCCTTTTTTTTTTCTGAGAAGGAGTAAGAAAGCCAACACTCCAGGGCCCTGTCAGTCTGATCACCATCTCCCAGACTAGCTTAATTTCCACTGATGGAATGTTTTTGTTTATGATCTTTCAGCCAATTATTATTCAATATGCTTTCTTGGGAGACTGTGAAACTGAGGATGAATGCATACGACGTATCAGATGTGAGGTGTAACTTCTGCAAAACCAATGACATATGGTATGATTTGAGAAAGTTTTCTTGGCACATTGTCAAACATATTCTTGAAACCTGAAAAATTCAGTCAGTGATCTATATACTGGGTTTCAGTGGGGCTTTGGAACACGAAAGCCCCACCGATCACAGTTATCTCTGATAACTCACTTAGACTCTGACTTGCATTTTCAAGGTGTGAGAAGCCTGAGAGACAATTCAATCTAGTGCCCTCAGAGGAACAGGGGTTTCTATGTCCCAGAATTCTCTGTGAATCTGCTTTCCATTTACTCAGATGCTTAAAAATCCCTCATGTTAGGTCTCAGAATTACTTTAGAAGCATTGCCTTTTTCTCAAGTTATCTTATAACTCAGTAAAAAAAAAAATCCTATTTTTACTTCTTTACTTGTGACCTTAAATATATAAACCTATTATTTTTGAACAGATTTGCCTATACCATGAAGCTTAAAAACCAGATGTTGTAAATAATAACTGTAATTATCTTCTTTTTTTTACTTTTGAAAATGAATGGTACATTCATGTTTCTTCACATTTTGGTTCTTTTCTACACAGTTGTTGCTGAGGAATCAGAAGAGGACACAAGGGGTCCCTGGAGATGGAGAAAAAGTAAGGGATTAATGTAGCATCTGCTCATCATTCAATAAGCTGTGAAGGATAACGGTGATTTCAGAAAAGCATCCTAGAAGACCCCTCAAGCCGTCAGGTGGCAGCCAGAAGGGCAACGATACTGAAGAGTGATCAAATTATTTTGTGAAAAGAAAATTGGGCCAGAAGAAATCAGCACGCACCCAGGATACGGCATCGACCACACGGTGGACAGACCGCCCTCGGAGCCTGCAGGGTCCTCCTTCCAAGTGGGCCTCCTCGAGAAGGGCCGGGCCATCACCGCAAGGGCCTGCAGAACTCTAATTGCCTCTTAGAGCCTGTGGCATGGGACCTTCTAATAGGTAAACCATTTCATAATGAGTCCCTCCTGGTCCTTTAGTAAATACATCTCTCGGGAAGAAGGCCAAGAAACGGCAACCCTTGTCTGAGTTTATTTCTGGACTGATTACCGCCTTGCTTAATTAAGGTCTGTGTGTCAGATAGGTGTGTGAGTTGGCTGGAAATGTTTTCAGAGGTTTATATCCAAATTGGGGGGAGGGACATATTAATTTTTTGTTTCTTAGATAAAATATTTCCTCCCTCCTTGCTGTATAGGCTTGCTGTACTTTTTGATGCATCCTGCCTCACTCAAGAAACGACCCAATGATCCAAGAGCCCCATTTAAGGTGCCAGTGGTCAGGACCCAGGAGAACCCATCCCTGTTTCTCCTTCTCTGGAGATGCTCAGAATCTTTGGATCTAAAGGGAAGCACACAAGCAAATGAAAAAATAAAAGCCTCCCTCCCAAACACCCTAGGTATAAGACTCCGACTCCATGGGAAAATGAATTTCTTCCATATTCAATCAATATTTAATAAAGAGAGGGAAGGAGCTCATTACAAAGACCCTCTTGTTTCTCCACAAGTCATTTAAGTGAGATTCCAGAATCTCAAGGAGCTAAGTGCTTCATTGGAACATTATATATTCTCGTTGTAACCAGCGACAGCACACTCCACGTCCTGAGCACACGCCTCAGCCAGCCTTCCTGTGGTCCGTGCCGGGCTGGTTGCGGGCAGGCCTGGGAGGCCGTGGGGGTGCGGGACCGCCAGCTCCCTGGCCGCAGCTGGGTGTGCAGAGAGCTGAGCGGTTCTGCAGGCGCACCCTCGAGTTTCCTTTCCAGTTTGAGCATTGCTAACTAGCCTGCACCGGTCCCTAGCTTACAGCGGGGGGTTTATGCCACACCATCTATAACCCCCCTTCTTAGCAGCACTTAATGAGTTGAAGAGATTGGGAAGTTGTTCCCAGCCAACCCGATATCCTATGAGTTATAAATGACATTTCATCCTCATATGCAGATTTGCTGCTCTGAAGTGAATTATTTACAAGGTAGAGCTCTTGGGTTCCAGCAATCAGCTTCCTGAGATTTACACCTATGCTCCAGTCTCCCCCGCTCCTGCTGGGAGAATGTGACGGTTCCCATTGCCCTTTCGCATCTGAGGGTGTAGTGGGACAGAACGGCTCTTCTTCTCGAGACAGGCACTCTCTTCTCTGGGACGGAAGTGGGAAGGAGGAGAAGCCAGAGAGTGAAGCAAAGCATCGCGAGGCTGACCTCTTCCCCGCTCTAAAAGGACGCTCTCCCACATCCTCTGGAACGAGGAATGCAAACGAGGAACACTATGCGGGCTTTAAATTCTGGGAGACCTTTCTGCAACATCAAGAGTGATTTTGTAGCCTTGTGTTTTAGTTAATTAGTATAATAATTTCCTCCAGATTGTGTGAAAATTCAAATTTCTCATAACAAAGGCACTATGTCCTGCAGTTTGCTCTGACTTCTGGGGAATAGAAGAGTTTGATGCATCCTTTCTGTCCCCCAGTATCTTTGGGGGTTGACAAGCCTTCCAACTTGGAAGGCGAAGAGTTTAGATGATAAAAACATAACAGTCCGCAAATCCACCAGTGGAACCAAATGATCTCAGAAACGTATTTAAGTTCACAGGCACTTGTACTCTATGATAAACGTGGCATTTCAAATTAGTGTGGAGAGGTGTTTTGTTGTTGTTTTTTTTTAAGTGCTTAAAGAACTATCAATTACTTGTTTGGAAAAAAAACGTAAAATACAGGTTTCTACTTTATGCCACAAACGAAAACAAATTTCTGCTAAATCAAAACCTAAAGAAAAAAAGTTAAAATCAAAAGAGTTCTGGAAGAAATGATGTGAGAACATTTTTGTAATCTCGCAGCAAGAGTAGACAACATGATGACAACAAGATGGACAAAATGACATATTTGGCAACAAAATATTATAAACGTTTTTCCAATAAAACCAGACTAAACAAAAGCAAAAGAAATTGTGACACACTGGGGAGGGGAAACATTTGCAACTAATCATTAATATCCCATGCTCAGATGCATCCAACAGATCAAAAGAAAATAAATCTCAAAAGAATAAAGAATATGTATAGGTGAGAAGAAGTACAAATGGCAAACAAAAGTGTGACAAGACGTTCAGCCACTGTGATTAAAGGAATATGGAAGTAAGTAATAATAAAAATACACTTTTTTCCAAATAAGATTTTTAGATGCTATGTCTTGCTGGCACCGATTGATGTTGAGGATGTAATGAAGTCAGCATCTAGATAATTTCTAGCAGGAACAACCAAATGACCCAAACTTCTGGAGGATGACTTGGCATCATCTGATAAAAGATGTTTGGCTACCCTTTGACCACACAAGCTGACTTTTGTGATTCTATCGGAAAATAGAAGCGTAATAAAGATACATGTACAGGAGTAGGGAGCGAGTACTCCTTGCAATAGAAAAGGAAGTGCAGTCTAAATATCTATCCGTAAGAGTTTAATAAACTATGAGAGGTTTATAAAATGGAAAGCCGTACTCCCATTAAAATCTGGGAACAACCAAGCTTCCATCCACAGGGCAATGGTTAAATAAATCACAGTGTCATCAATAAATTGAATATTAAAAAGTGAAGTGAAAGCATTAGTTGCTAAGTCGTGTCCAGCTCTTTGCAACCCTATGGACTGTAGTCCGCCATGCCCCTCTCTCCACGGAATTCTCCAGGCAAGAATACTGGAGTGGGTAGCCATTCCCTTCTCCAGGGGATTTCCCGATCCAGGAAATGAACCCAGGTCTCCTGCATTACAGGTGGATTCTTTACCACTGAGCCACCTGCGAAGCCCAATAAACTATGATAGGTTCATAAAATGGAATGCCATATTCTGGTTAACATCTGGAAACAACCAAGTTTCTATCCATAGTTGTTGTTTAGTCGCTAAGTCGTGTCCGACTCTTTGTGACCCCATGGACCCCAGGCTTCCCCATCCCTCACTATCTCCTGGAGTTTGTCCAACTTTATGTCCACTGACTTGGTGATGTTATCCAACCATCTCACCCACAGGGGAATGGTTAAATAAATTGTAGGGTCATCATTAAGCTGAATATTATGTAAGTATTAGAAAGCATGGGATCGAGCTACAGAGAGAGATGAAAGGATGCATGCTCTGTACCAAGAAAATAAACCAAAGACAAAGGAGAGTTGTCATAGATGGATAAATAGATGATGGATCAACGCTAGAAAATAATTATGTAGATAGACAGATATTAGACAACCTACTTGATGATCGTCACTGAAGGAAATGACAACCCACTCCAGTATCCTTGCCTGGAAAATTCCATGAACAAAGGAGGCTACAGCCCACGGGGTAGCAGAGTAGGACATGACTGAGCGACTTCACTGCATTTCACTTCACCTCTGTTCTGGGAAAGCTCCCAGCCTCCGTGTGGACCTGGGATGTTCTTCCTGAGACCCCTGCCCCCAGTAGTTCCTTCTTTCTCCTCCTCCTCTGATCTGAGGAGAGGCTTCCTCTCTGGGAAGCAACAGGGCACCAGCAGGCACATCTCACATCTTTTCAGCAAAGCCCACATAGAGCAAGGGTTCTGTCTTATTTCTTCTTGCAGTCCCAAACCCAAACAGAGCTGGGCATACAACACATGCTCGATAGAGATGTGCTCAGTAAACAGAAAAGCAAACCTTAAAAATAAGTGAAAATATTTCGAGGCCAAGGCCTATTCATTACCTTTCTTTAGTGCTAGAAAATGTTCATCCTTCAGTAATAAATTTTATTTCTATAATCAGTACATACTGGAAACCCTCTATGGAGTAAGTGTGGATACCCATGCTAGATAATCCCACTGAGAGAAAGAGAGTCACAGATACAGAAAGAGAGAGAGAGAGACAGACAGACTCTTAGAAGTCGTTGTTCTAAGCAGGTTGAAACCAGGTGTTTAATTCTTGGCAAAATAATTCTTTTGTTTGTGTCCTAGAGGAAATGCTCTGTTGAGCACAGCATTCGTGTGAATGTCTCTGTGTCGAGTTTACTTTATTGATTCCGTGAATTTATTTGGAATGTCTCCATTTGCTCACGCCTGTTCTGGACAATGGAGAGAATGTGTGAACGCAGACAAGTGTCTGAGGAGGAGGCCTTGGGGAAAGAGGGCGTCCTAAACCAAGGACGGACCTGAACAAGGATCTTGAAACTGCAGGGAGCCTGTCAGAGTCCAGAAACTGTGGCGTGTACCCTGTTCGGCCTGCAGATTACAATGCAAGCGATGCTGAGAAATGCACAGGAAGGGTGAGCAGACCATGCCAAACCATAAGTGGTCTTACGTTCCGCTTCTTCCTGGGAGCCATGGGGAGTCAGCAAAGGGCTCTAAGTACACAAGTGACATCGGATTCCTGCTCTGGAGAGAACAGTTCAGAAGCAACTTGGAAGCTTATCGGAGGGGCAAGATCAGAAGCCCCCAGAGCTGATGGTTAAGTGTCTCCTCCAAGATACAGGTTAGAGGCCGTTCACTAGAGGAGGCTAGTTTCGGAGGAGACAGAGAGGAAAGCAGACAGCATCATAGGTGTGGAGAGCCCACCGCGGCAGAACCCAGAGATGGGTTGGTGCCAGTGCAGAGGGAGAATGTGGATGGACAGCTACCCTGCACCCCTGGGATTTCAAAGGAGAGCAAAGGAGCATCTCTTGCAGGGGAGGGCGGTGGGAGTCCACCTCGTACCTCCTGACCTCGAGGTGCCTGAAGGACACTCCTCTGGGTTGAGGGACCAAGTGGCATCAGCTGGGATCTCTAGAGGCCAGACCTCAACAGTTCCCAGCAAGTGTCTCGCACGTCCCCAAGTGAGGACAAGAGGAAGCCCAGGACTGGGAGCGTGATGAGGCTGCGGCAGCAGCAACAGGTTTAGGGACGTGATGGGCTTTGTGGACTGAAAGGTCATGTGCCCAAAATTCCTCTGCTGAAGTTCCAATACCCAACATGATGGTGTTTGGAGATGGGCTTTTGGGGATGATTAGATCAGATGAGGTCCTGAAGGTAGGGCCACAGGATAGGATTAGCATCCTTATTATAAGAGGAAGCAGCAGAGCTCTTTCTCTCTGTGCCACACTGGGACACCAGGAGAGAGGGCCGTCTTTAGCCAGGAACCCAGTCTTCCCAGGAACCGACTCCACCAGCATGTTGAACAGCCTCCAGGACTGTGGGAATAAACACCGGTGGTGTTTTGTTAGAGCTGCTGCTGCTGCTAAGTCGCTTCAGTCGTGTCTGACTCTGTGCGACCCCATAGATGGCAGCTCACCAGGATCCCCCGTCCCTGGGATTCTCCAGGCAAGAACACTGGAGTGGGTTGCCATTTCCTTCTCCAATGCATGAAAGTGAACAGTGAAAGTGAAGTCTCCCAGTCATGTCCGACTTAGCAACCCCATGGACTGCAGCCTACCAGGCTCCTCCGTCCATGGGATTTTCCAGGCAAGAGTACTGGAGTGGCAGCTGGAGCCAACTAAGATGGTCAGACTGCACTGGATTCGAATAATGGTTAGGATTTCAAGAAAGGTAGAAGCAAAGGGGGCTTCCTGGGTGGCTCAGCGGGTAAAGAATCCACATGCCAGTGCAGGAGACTCAGGTTCGATCCCTGGGTCAGGAAGATCCCCTGGAGAAGGAAAGGCAAACCACTCCAGGATTCTTGCCTGGGAAACCCCATGGACAGAGAAGCCTGGCAGGCTACAGTCCATAAGTTTGCAAAGAGTCAGATACGACTGAGCAGCTGACACACACAAAAGGGAGCAGCAAGGGAACAGCCGAGGGGGAAAGAAACAGACTCCTGATGGGAGAACAAGGGGCCCTGGGCAGCTCGGAGTGTGTCAGGCGCAGCTGAGCTCCTGGAAGTCTGGGCTCAGTGTCCCTGGAAGTCTGGGCTCAGTGTCCCTGACACTGTTTGGGGTCATGTGCAGCCAGCTTTGCTGTGGCTTGAGACCCAGGGGGCCAACACGTTCTGGGGATAATGAATGCTAGAGCCTCAGGAGGACTGTGTCCAGGTGCCCAGCAGTGCTTCCAAACCCTGGGACCTTCCCCCAGTGATGGTCATCACACTGAAGCTCTCACCCAGCTCCCAGCAGCATCCAATGTCAGACCAGCCCTCTCTCCACAAACCATGAAGATCCTGCCAGAGAAAGCAGCAGGCAGCAAAATATTCTTAGTATGTGGTTTGGGGATTCCCTTTCCTTCAAAATCCAATTAAAGCCCAACAAACAGAAAACTTGCCTGACTGAGGTTTTGCAAGGAAATTGGCTATTTTATTTAAGCGTTTGTTTTACATTCACTGGGGTTTCACTTTTCTTTTTTTCTCTTCCTCTCTCTCTTCTTTCTCTCCTTACTTCTTTCTTTTCTCCCTTAACAAATTTGCCTGCACTCAACTGTTACAGAGACTCCAAAACAGGGGACTGAGAATCCTTCTAAAAAATGTTGGTTTTCCGAAGCATATGCGCTCTCTTGGGGGATGTCGGGTTCACGTGTTTGAGGCCAGGGGGTGAGAATGGCATTGTGCCTGAGACCTCAGGAGGCCTTGGGCCTGGGGGCTTTTGGAAACTTGCATGCTCTGATGTCCAAGTTCTGTGCCAAGAACAAGTCACTCAGCCCACAGCAGCAGAACAAGTGTAATGATTCGATTTCTTATAGCCGCTGTCACCTTCATCTATATATTTGCTGGTGATTTATTAGGGCCTGTTCCACCTGTCTCCGTCTGCAGGAGACCTTGTATTGTTGAATTCTTTCCGCGGCGAGGACAGGAATGAAGGAGCAGATGGGATTATGACTTATTTTCCAATGCTGAATTTATAAAAAGATCTTCTGTCAGACATCGACGCACAGCAGTTTGTGGGATGAAATTAATCCTGTGAATAAAATCGCTAACCTCACCTAAAATAGGTGCTTTATTTAAAGAAGGATCGATGAGGCTTGCTAAATATTATTTTTAGTGTGGCTAAAAGCTTTTCATAATCCCAGGCTGCAAACATTAAATAAACGGGCAGTCCTGGGCGTTCCCGCACACTGGGGGCGGTGGGTTGGGCCAGCGTGACGCCTGTCTGGGGGCTGCCCCAGGCCTCCGCTCCCTCCAGCTCAGGCTCAGAGCGGGGGAAGCACTGGTGTCCAGTGCGCATGAATCTGCACTGCGGCGCATCTCGCAGCCTCGTCTCCCGAGGAGGATCGTTTGTGACTTAACCAGCGACATGTCTGGCTGTGTAACGAAAATCACACTCAAGGCTGAACGGCCCCACCCTAGACCCTTTGTTCTCTGTCCAGTAGTCTCACGGGTTCTGGTTTTCAAAGGAACACTGGCTAATCTCATATTTTGGTGCTGATGCTTTGCGACAGGTGTATAAACAGTTCATCTCAGTTCTTTACCTTGACCTCTGTCAGCAGTCCTGTAAGTGTGGCTGGGAAGGGCTACTTTTGTGGCCTTTGGTGTTGGGGGTCTAGCCCTTGGTGGCTCATATGGTAAGGGATATGTCTGCCAGTGCAGGAGATGTGGGTTTGATCCCTGGGTTGGGATGATCCCCTGGAGGAGGGCATGGCAACCGATTCCAGTATTCTTACCTGGAGAATCCCATGGACAAAGGATCCTGGTGGGCTGCAGTCCATGGGGTCGCAAAGAGTCGGACACGACTGAGCACCTAACACTTTCACTTGTAAGAGGATGACTCCAAAACTCCAATAGTGGCCCTGAACTTCAAATTCTTGACACCATCAAACAGTGCTAATGCCTGTGATCAAAACGCTCAACCGCAAAAATAGGAAAACTCTGGAAAGAAGTTTAAATTCCGAAACAAGGTTATTGTTGGAAATAACCTAAATGTCCATGGACAGATAAATGAAAAGAGAAGATGTAGTTATATAGCGCATTGTGTATATCGTCTACGCAAATCGTCTACGCACAGTGGACTATTACTCAGCCAATTAAAAGATTGAAACAATACCATGTGCAGGGACATGGATGGACCTAGAGATTATCTTCAAGTGAAGTCAGTCAGACCGAGACAAATGCCAAATGATGTCACTTATTGTGGAATGCAAACTATGACACAAATGAGTTTATCTGCAAAACAGAATCAGACTCGTAGACATAGAGAGCAGATGTACGGTTGCCATGGGGAAGGGGGTGGGAGAGGCATGGGTTGGGAGTTTGGGATTAGCAAATGCGAGCTATTCTATATAAATGGGTACGCAGCAAGGTCCTACTATATAGCACAAGGAACTGCATTTGATATCTTCTAAAGAACAACAATGAAAAAGAAAAAAATCTACAAGTTCATTGAACAAAAACAAACACTGCGTTTTATTCTAGCATCTTGATTATACCCACCAAGAAAAGAAACTATCTTTCCCCCTTTTGTCTCGTGTAGCTCTCTACGTTTGAAGCCATCCAGGAGTGCAGCAGAATCACAGCAAACGGCAGCATGTTTCTCCCCCACAGAACTTCATGTCACGGATTTCCCTTCCCTGAGAAAAAGAACTTAAGGAGAAATTGGACTGTATGGAAATCAGCAAATCGCTGTTCTTTCTTTGAAAGGAGCCCCACGGAGGCAGGGACGAGCCGGTGACTTTCGCCGTCAGAACGTCTGTTTTGCTCTTGAGTCTCGCTCGTCCCCTCTCCCACCAGGGAACATTCTGGAGGAGAATGGCAGGGGCCACCAGCCCTGTGAAACCCACCCTCCGAGCGGAGATGCGTCCATGGTGCACAGGACTTCTTCATTAGGACGTTAAGCCTGTAGTCATATTTTCAATCGCGGCTGCAGCTTCTTTTCCTTGCAAGCGCTTTCACTTATTTTGGCGGCACCTAAGGCCCCGTGCCGTACACAGCAGCACGGTTTGAGACATCGCTGTGATGTTCTGTACATCATATAGTTGCTAACAACCTGTCAAAGTCATCCTGACACCAAACTGAGAAGCTGATGGTTTGGGTAACGTATTAGAGGAGATGAAAAAAAGAGAGAGTCCTCATTACTGTAATAAAAGCAGCAGAGACACACCGAGAATCAATTACTGATTTGTGACCTAATGAACTCACCCTCAGTCAAGTGCAGAGCGGCACCGGGCCTCTTACATTATCAAATGATTTAGGATGGAGCGCTGTCTGGGGCCGGGCAACCAGTCGAGGCAGAGCCGTTCTCTGATATCGTCGCCGCCTTAATTACCTTGTTCCCAGGTGCAGAGATCAAATGGGGCGACTGGAGGTGCTGGAGCTCGAGCCAGCTGGAAACGAAGAGGAAATCATTAACACCAACAAGAGCTGCATCGGGGCCATGACACCTCCTGGCAGAAGCAAGGAGACTCAGAAAGTCCTTGACTTGTCCCTTCTGGCCGCCTGGGGACTGGGTCCAGGTGGGGGTCGGTGTGGTGGCCACATCTGGAGGAATCTGGGCAGGTGAGCCAGGTGTCCGGTCCCCCAGCGCAGACATTGGCTGGAAAGGAAGGGGGGTCTGAGGGCGTGTGTGCAGACGAGGGGCTCCCTGATCCAGAGTGGACGGTGAGTCCACTGATCACACTTGTGTGTCTCAGAGGAAAAGATGACAACTGAGCTTCTAAGTAAACACACACACACAATGTTCTTGTCACTGATAAAACGCCTTGGTTCTATCTTTCATCTCCTAGAGTCCTGTCCAGATGCCACGTCCCTGCACAGTGAGCCGAAGCCAGGAGATGGTCATCCGCGGCCACAGAGGCTGCTGCCTGCTTGTGGCAAGGCACGCGTTACCGTTTCTTGAACTAAATCCTTGGAGCCGTTTTTCATCTTCTCTGTCGCTGTGGTGTCCTTCTTACCCGTGGAGAAGAGGCTCCTGTGTTCCCAAAGTCACAGGCTCCTCCTGGGTTCATTAGTCCCCGATGTCAGGGAAGTGCCCAGGAGCTGGGGCACCAATGATGAAGATCCATCTGGGCTTCAGGGTCATATCCCTGCCCCTCCCGTGCCCCTGCACTGCTCTGCCAGCCCTTGTTGGGAGAGAGACATCAGCACGAGGCCCTGGGAAGCCAGCTCTTGTGTTGTTCACAGTGGGCTGAGCCGGCTTCATCCCGGCATCACTGATGAACCAGCCCCGTCAGCACCACACACGGCATCAACAGGCCCTGGTGACACTTTGGGAAAGGGATAAAGATGAGGACTCATCCCTGAGAAGCCTCGCACACAAATGACTCACAGCTGGAAGTGTTTGGACAAACCAGAGTCGGAGGAATGGGTCATGTGGGTTGTGTGCTCTCAGTGGGGAGCCTGTGAGTCTGGGGGAGCAAGGAAACTCCCTTCTGCAGCCACAGGACACACGCCAGGT
Source organism: Ovis aries (assembly GCF_016772045.2). Taxonomy (NCBI): domain Eukaryota; kingdom Metazoa; phylum Chordata; class Mammalia; order Artiodactyla; family Bovidae; genus Ovis; species Ovis aries. The sequence continues at coordinate 3,490,469 of NC_056076.1, forward strand.
GCGTGCATGCTCAGTCGCCCAGTCATGCCCAACTCTTTGCCACCCTGTGGACTGTAGCCTGCCAGGCTCCTCTGTCCATGGGAGTCTCCAGGCAAGAATACCAGAGTGGGTCACCATGCCCTCCTCCAGGGGATCTTTCCAACCCAGGGATCCAACCTGAGTCTCCTATATTGGTGGGCAGATTCTTTACCACTGAGCCACCAGGGAAGCCCAAACCAGGTTCAGCTCCCCACTAGTTTCAGATGAGTCCCTGGAAGCATCCTTGAATGACGTCAGAGTCAGCCAGTTAAATGCAGAGTCTAATTCAGAGATGTCGGCTGGGCAGGAGATGGTGCAGGTCCTGCAAGTCCCTGGCACTGCCAGGCCTGCATCCTTGAAGCAGCAAGGCCTGTGAGCTCTATGCCTGCCCCCCCAGTCCTTATCACTAGGACCAGTGTACTAACCAAGTCCCAGGAGCACCATCACAATAAGTCCTGTGAGCCAAGTACCCCTGCAAGGGAGTTGGATGCACTCAAAGTCCTTCGAAAAGAATCAGTTGCTTTAGGCCCCTTGGCCAGCCTGGTCTTTAAGACCGACCTTTGGGACCATGACCTTCCAGGCCCTCAAATAAGCCAGCCAGGAGGTGGTGAGGAGAGGTCCCCAGGCGATGGAAGTCAGGAGCTGTGACCAGGCAGGTACAGCAGAGCCCAAGCAAACCCAGCTCAGCTAGGGACCCTTCCCCACCTGCTCAAGTCTTGTATGTGGTTGAGGCTGGTGTGGGAACAAGGTCCAGTCATGCAGCATAATTTGCAAATCAAGAAACCAAGTGCCAACTGTGAGGCAACAGGGTATCTGAACACCTAGTGCCATGAGTGGATAGAGCCGTCCAGTGGGCCCCTTTCCAAATGGCCCAAAACTCCAGAATGAGCAGAGATGAGGTTAGGAGGGATGGGGGACTTGGCGCAGGCAGCCGCCTTCACTAAGCGGCATCTTTGTGGAGGCAGACACGGGCCGGGTCGCTGTGGCCCCCGGGGACCTGGGACTGAGCCGTCCTTCGCCGCTGCTCGGTCCTGCCCTCCCAAAAGCTGGTGATTCATTGGATTTAATATTGTCCCGAGTCTCACTCCAGGGAACGCTGCAGGAATGTTTTTCAGAAGAGAAGCACAGGCATTAAAAACACTGCACGCCCCAGCCTATAAAAGAGGTTCTTTATTAATGACAGCAACGGCAGCCAAATAGTCCAACGGCTGTACCGTCCGAGGGGACCCGGTGGTTAGGGCCACGCTCTGCATGACTTTTACCTTCCCTGCCCCCTTATATCGAGGTCCACAAGGTTAGGGTTAGCACCCTTGATGGGAAGGCCCAGAATGGGAGCTCCATCCTGCTCTCCTCCTCCCGCTCCTCTGCAGGGCCTGTGAACCCTGTCCCCATCCCCTTGGCAGCTCAAGTGCCCCCAGTTCTGAGGCTGGTTGATGGGAGGCAGCGGGGGACACTCAGGTCCACTCTCTTCATTTCCTCCAAAAGCCGCAGGCGTGTTCTCGCATCTACAATGTCTCCAGTTTTCCTCCGGCTTCAGCTGCATTTTCAACTTGAGAATGGAGGTGTGTGCCGCCCACATCTCTACATGAAGTTTCCCTCCTCTGTCTGGGTTTGGGCTGTTCCCGCTGGTCTCTGGGTCCCCACGAGAGGGCTGTGTCTTCCAAGATTCTGATGCTCCTGCCCACTGGCCACTTGGACCAAACCCCCAGGTCTCCCCTTCCTATCATGGATTAAGATGTTGTTAACAGAAAATGCACAGTAAGTATATCTTTTAAGTATATATTTTAATTCCCTCCTGATCGCTTCTAAACACTGACAAGTATTTGAAGTTTCCACCTCCTTTAATACAGAAGATGAGATGGTTGGATGGCATCACTGACTCAATGGACATGAATTTGAGCAAACTCAGGGGCACAGAGGAGCCTGGCGTGCTGCAGTCCTTGGGGCCACAAAGAATCAAATATGAGTTAGCAACTGAACAGCCAGCTCCTTCAAGTTTAAACAGGATGGCAGATTTTTGCAGAGAACACAGAGTTCCTGGAGCTAGTGATCTCTGAGGAAGGTCAGCTTCCAGGTGCCAACCTCGAGGATGTTTTGGTCCCATCATAACCTGGAGGTGAAACTTCAGAAAGAAGCGTCTTCTCTGGGGCCCTCATGGTCACTGTGAGTGAGATACCCCATCCGTGCGCTGGGCTGTTCAGCTCTGCCCCATGGTCGTGAGCAGGCATAGTGTTTATGGAAAACGAAGCATCACTTAGGAACCCCCAGCCCTGTACACACATGGAGGATTCAGCTCTGACCTTGGTCCCTCAGATAGTCATCAACACCTCCTGGTCATTTGGCACTTCTCTCCCTTCACCCACCAGACTCTGCCCACTGGGCCCACTAAACACTCCACCCTCAGAAAAGCAAAAGCCACTGTTTTTCTTCTATTTGTCAAGGTATCACATGTAAATGGTAGCGTACGTGTACAACAGTAAAAGACGAGAAAATCAAAATTCCCTGGTGATCCCAAGCCCAGAGACAAACATGAGTACCATTCTGGAGGATTACTTTTCAGTCTTCCCAAATTCTGTTTCAAAAACAGCCCAAGACATGGCGTATGAGCTCTTAGACATTGTCAGCTTTGAGTTTTAGAAGATGCTTTGGAATGTTGTGACTTTTCTGCTGTCTTTCAGAATATTCTGCCTTGATCTCCTGGACTGGGTTCTCTTCACCCACCTGCTCTTCAAGTGTCAGCATTTTACTGTGAAATAAATGGTCTTTTGTTCTGTGTCTACTTTCTTTCCTGAGTCATGCCATCCTGTCAGCTTACCTCCTAAATGTCTACACAGAGTGTGGAGCCAGCATGAACCAACTCACCTTCTCTCCACTTCTCAGGGGCCCAGTCCTCCTCATCTCTGCTGAAAGTATCATCCTGCTTTCACCCTGAAGGGCTATCTCTTTTAGTTCCTCTGTTCTTTACTTCTTGTCTTACTGGACTCATCAGATATTTTTAGCATTGCATTTTGAGTCTTTTATAGACTTTTAGCTATATCATTTGCATAATTTTGGGAGGATGCTCTATGGAGATAGAGTTTCAATCCCTGGGTTGGAAAGACCCACTGGAGAAAGAAATGGCAAACCACTCTAGTATTCTTGCCTGGAGAATCCCTGGACAGGGCAGCTTAGCAGGCTATAGTCCGTGGGTTCACAGGAGTCGGACATGACTTAGTGACTAAAACACCACCACCACTAGGAATTGCGTTTGTACCATTAATTTATCCAACTGCAGGCAATATTGTGCTAATGCACATAAAATATTGGGGGCTCATAGCAGTCCCATCCTCTGTGCTACTGTTGCCACGAATATCCATCTATATATGGCATCAACTCCCCAATATGATGCTATCGATTTTCCTTAAATGTCATGTATCTTATAGAAATTAACAAAAGAAGTATGTACATGCATATCTGTGCCCATATTTGTGCTTTTATGCATGAGTGTATAATATATATAATATTTATATAATTCTGCCCACATTCACCATTTCTATCCATCTTCCTTTCTTCCTGAAAATCTAGTTATCAGCTGGTGTCATTTCCTTCAATCTAAAGCAAAACCTCCTTTGTAGCACAGATCTGCTGGCAACAAATTGTCTCAGTCGTTTGTTATCCGAAATGTCTTCATTTCCTCTCCTCTTGGGAGATAGTTGGGCTAGCTATAGAATTCTGGTTAATGGTTTTTTCCTTCCAGCCCATCACACGAGTCATTCTGCTGTGTTCTAGCTGCAGTGTTTCTGATGGTCAGCGCCCCATGGACACCTGTTCTCCAATGTGTACAACCTCATCCCTGCTGCTTCCAGTACTTCTCCTTCACCTTTACGGTTGAGAGGCTTGGCTTTGTGTGGTTCCTGTCCTTTCCTTTGATTTTGCCCTATTTGATGAATGCTGAGTTTCTTGGATTTGTAAATTGATATTTTACACAAAATTTGAGGGAAAAAAGGAAACCCAAACTCTCTGTTTGACAAACACATCTAGCTCCATTCTGTATTTAAGGCTCTACTCCCAACTGTCCTACCTCGTGTCTTCTGCATTTCATCCTCCAAATACAATGCATAATTTAATACGTCTCTGCTTCGGCTGTGATTTCTACTTAAAATGACCATTGTCCCAACCTGTTATTAACTTACCAATAAGTTACTTACTCTCTTACAAAAGCCCAGTTCAGTGTCTCTCAGCCTGTGACCTTTCCCCACGAAAGCCCTGGAAATGTGATCCTCCACCTCTATGATTTTCCCCTTTATTTCAGCATATGAAACACATCATTATATTTCTATTATTCTCTCGCTAATGACAAGAACTCTCTCTTTCTCTCCTTGTGGCCCTTATACCTTGCACAATGTCAAGTACATCATATGTATTCAATAAATGTTTATGGGCTAATTGGATGAATAAATGAATGAGTTGAATTTACTTAAGACCATGAGGTAGTGTTTCCAGGGCTCTTTGTCGAGAGAAATAAAGTGGCATTTATCCTCAAAGTTTAACTCAATGATGAGTAACGGTGTTTAGATTTTGATTGAGGACTTTCAGATCCCTAGAAATCTTTAGGGAAAAGCTCTCAGGTAACTCATGGTTTCTGAATGGAGGCCAAGAATGAGTTTTAAATCTGTGATAAGTACATAAAAGTGGGAGCAATCTTTTTTGATTATATATTACCTCCCCAGTCATTATGGAATCATTTCGTATTCATTGTGATAACACCAATCATTAATACACTCATTTGGCATTCATATAGCTCTCTTATGCACTTCAATAGGAATTCTCTTGTAATTAACCATTCGTTAATGTTAATAGTAATGGACGGTTAAAATAATGTGCCACCAAATACAGTCATTGACAGCGAAGGGATCAACGGATCCAGGCAGGAGAAACACTGCAGCCATCCCTTCTGTTGGGAAAACGTCCTCAGAAGGTAGGCTGGAGCTTGAGATGCTGTATAAACAGGACTGCGAGCCCCAGATGGGAGCCCAAGTCTTGGCCATCACTTCTTTGAGGACTTGATTTTAAATTCAGAAGAACACTGTGCCAAGCTGGTGCTTGATTCAGCGATTTTCTTTTAGCTTTTGTGTAGATCGACTGTGTCCTAAATTATCCACCTCTTCTTTGCCTCTTTTACAAGTTGTATTTTCCTGTTAGAGACCAAATCTGATGTTCCTAAAGGACTGCTCTGCAAATGAGATTTGGGGGGTTGCAAAGAGTCGGACACAACTGAGCGACTGAACTGAGCTGAACAGGATAAAATGTATGAAAAGTGAAAGTGAAATTCATTCAGTCTTGTCCGACTCTTTGCGACGCCAGAGACTACAGTCCATGGAATTCTCCAGGCCAGAATACTGGAGTGGGTAGCCGTCCCTTCTCCAGGGGGTCTTCCCCACCCAGGGGTCAGACCCAGGTCTCCTGCATTGCAGGTGACTCTTTACCAGCTGAGCCACAGGGAAGCCCAAGAATAATGGAGTGGGTAGCCTATCCTTTCTCCAGCAGATCTTCCCAACCCAGGAATCGAACCAGGGTCTCTTACATTGAAGGTGGATTCTTTACCAACTGAGCTATTAGGGAAGTCCAAAATGTGTGTTTATGAAATGTTTGTTCATCCTCAAATCAAAAGGGCAGTCTTATTAAAAGCAGTAATTGGTTAAAGGCGAGTTGATGAGCTCCACCTTGAAATACAGCCATGTTGAAATGCAAATGAAGATCACAGGCTGAATCCCTGGATTTATGAAGCTTGGGGGCACTTCTGTAAAGTGCTGATGAAGGCAGTGCTTGTTTCCTCTAGACGGTGAATGACTTCCTTCTCCAAGGTGGCCCTCGTTATGACTGATACCAGGAATTTTAGGCCGTGGCATGAGATATGGGGTGTCAGTCATGCACTCACCCTCCAGCTTTGATGCTGAAGTCCCCGAATGTGGCATCCCCTTTCATGAGCACAGACTGCAGAAGAAGAGGGGAGGGCCAGCAGCGGAAATTCTAGAATTTCACATATGGTTCCCGAGTCGTGTGCCCTGGGAGTTCCACCTGTAGGGCTGGATGGGCTTCAGGGCATCCCGAATCTTGCACCAGACGAGTCCCTGAGGCCTCCAGAGAGAAGGTAGGCACATCTTTCTTGTGTCCCTTCTTAAAACACAGTCCCAGTCCACATGAGGACATCTGGTAAGCTTCCAAGGCATTGAGGTTAGCTCTTTAATTCAGCTGGCCAGACGTAAAAGGCAACTCTGCTCAGTGGAGATAACACACTGACCCCTGTGCTCAGTCAGTCATGTCTGACTCTTTGCAACCACATAGACTGCCAAGCTCCTCTGCCTAAGGAATTCTCCAGGCAAGGATACTGGAGTGGGTTACTATTTCCTCCTCCAGGGGATCTTCCAAACCCAAGGATAGAACTTGAGTCGCCTGCATCTCCAGCATTGGCAGGCAGATTCTTTACCCCTGACCCGCCTGGGAAGACACACTGACCCCTTATCACACTGGTTTCTGGCCCTGAGAGCAAGTTGTCTCTGTGTGATGTGAGGAAGACAGACACAGGAGCCCGAAAGCAGGGAGAATGGCCCCCCAAGGAGCAAGGGGGGAGGCCCAGAGCGATGGCTGGGGCCTGACCCGGACCTGCCCAAACACTCCATCAGGGTGGATCCGTCACTGCCCCTTCCTGGGTGGTGACTGTCGGGGTGGCTTGGGGGTGGCTCTGTAGGGGGAAGGAGCACAGCAGACCCCCACTCGGGTCCCAGGCAGCCCAGACTCAGCTCCACATTTCTGGACAGGAGCATGGCCTCGGGTCTGACAAGGGGAGACAGCAGGGCTGGAGAAATGGGGGTCATGGGCAGCCCCTGCAATCCCAGGACATAAATCCCCCACTGGCCCACCTCCCAGAAGGAAGCCTGTACCTCCTCTCTTGAAGAAAGCCCTTCCCCAGACGGGATGCTCTGGATTCCGACCAGTCGTCTAAACCACATCCCTGTGGAAAAGCCCAGAAAGTCAGAGCTCGACGGGCCTCTAGATGGTCTCATCCAACGCTTTGGTTTCATGCAAGTGGAAACGGAGGCCCTGAGAGGAGCATGCTCTGTGGGCGCCAGGTTTGCTGCGCCGGCCACCGTGTGCTCCAGAGCTGTCACTCCACGCGTGTCTCAGCCCCAGGAGAGATGCTCTTCTGCGAGGCCAAGGCATTTCCGAATCCGTGAGGTGCGAGGAGCATGGCTGCCAAGCCTGGGCAGGGGACAGATGCAGGAGGGGGCGGACAGGGGCTGTCAGGCTGCCAGTGCTGGGGAGGGGGCTTACCGGGCATGGTTGTCCATCTCACACATCCATCCACCCAGCATATGGTCCATGCCACCCTGTGCCCTGGCCCAGCTGCTTGAGCATGACCCCCCCTTCTTTGGCTCCCGTATCAGGCTTCCAGTGACCAGGACCACCCAAGATCCTCTTAGGGCACCCCTCCCCGTGAGAGGGAGTCCTGGGTCCACCGAGTCCATGAGTGCTGAGGCCACCGTAGCCTCAGGTCCAGGATTCTGCTCAGTGTTCGTCCCTTTAAATTCTACACAGCAATAAACTCTACACACTCTCCTCCTGAAACATTAAAGAGCTTCTTCGTGCCTCTACCGTGTCTATAAAACCATAAAGCAGAAATCTTTAATTACTCGGAAAGGTCAGGCTTCACGTTGTATGTTTAATCTGGATTTAAAGAAGTGACTTCTACGAAGAGTTATGCTGCCACGTCTAAACGCCCGCTGCTGCCGTTTGCCAGGATGCACTCGGGCACTCCCAGGCAGAGACACACAAATGAACCAGCGGCACTCCGCACCTTCCTATTCAGAGCGGGACTATTTTAGGGCCTGTCTGAGGACAGCCGATTCTTCCCAGGTAGACAGTAATCACAGGGGTGGGCAGCAGTTTTCAACTACTTTGGCGACTGGCTTGGAACGTGGGTTTTGTTGTTGTTTAGCTGTCAAGTCACGTCTGACTCTTTGCCACCCTTGGACTGTAGCTCGCCAGGCTCCTCTGTCTTTGGGATTTCTCCAGACAAAGATGCTGGAGTGGGTAGCCACTTCTTTCTCCAGGGGATCTTCCCCTGACCCAGGGATGGAACCCATGTCTCCTGCACTGGCGGATGGGTTCTGAGCCACCAGGAGCGTGGGTACACTGAGGAAAACGTTTCTGAGGACGCCTACCTACCTGCCTTTCTATTTCCCTCCTCGTTCCTTCCTTCTTCCCACCCTCCCTCCCTCCATTCAGAGACAGAATGTCCGGCAGGCTCAGGAGGTACGCGAAGACAGTGGAGAGCGTGTGTGCCCCCTGGGAGCATACTAAGTGGGCAGGCAGGGCTTGGGGATGGGCTCCCTGCGGGAGGATGAGTGCATGCTGACACACAGTCCTGTCTGTGGATCTAATAGAAACCAGAGTCTGCCTGAGGAAGAAGGAAGGTCTAGATACGGAAAAAGGAGAAAAATTGGAATAAACCCTCCGGTGTCGGATTCAAATTAGAGTAGTTAGTGTAACTCATGGCAATAGACAGATAAAGATAAATAATAGATAGTACATATACAGATGCATAGACAATGTACAAATACACATATATAGGAAAAGATATAAGTGTGGATATGATACTTGCATCTCTTTCGTATGTTTACATATTTTCATACCTACAGACATAACAGATATACATTTTCCTGCTTTGCAAACCTAGAAGCAACACTCCTGCTGTAAAAATGATTACACCTACCACTCAGTTCTTGGTTTTTAAAGAGGATTCTCCACGAAAAGAACAAAGGCTCTGTGGAGAAATGACTGACTTTCGACCGGGCTAGAAAAAGAGCAAGGTGAGTTCGGAATCAATTTTTGTGACAGAAGAGAGGACATTGCCCAAAGAGTAACAAGAATACATTAAAAGGACATGGAAGCAAGTTTGACTGTGTTACTTCTGGTCAAAATGAGGGTAATCTGAGAGTCCAAATTAATAATGTAAAATTAAATATGTAAAAATTAGTAATAGTAAATCAATTGCATCCCATCAGATGCGACAGTAACCTCAGTGACCATATAGATATAAATAAGTAAGTATAGAGAAAAGAAAAATCTCTTCCTAATAACAAAAACCAACTAAGAAATATGGTAACTATGATGTAATTAGAAAATCACCATTTGGCAACTATCAGAGGGGCAATTAATTCAGGTAAGAACCGTCGGTGGGTTCTGAAACTAGGGCATGAGATTGGATGAAGAAGGGCTATTACACACTCTCAAAATGTCTCTCCAAAAGTAAGTGGTAATTACAACAGGGACATAAAGCGCCTTTTTGACAGGAGCTCGGCGACTGTGGCCCAGTGCTCTCCTATGGGGAGCTGTCCACATGTCTGTGGCCCTCACTAGACAAGGCCTTTGAAAGATCTGTTTTTTATCTCATGATCCCATGGGCCAAGGCCCTTCTTTATGGACCCTGGATATGGATAGACACATTCGGTAGGAACTTATGGACCATCTACTGAACCCTGAGGAACACTCAGTACAGAAGGCAATGGATTCTCACTACTTCCCTACTGATTTTCTCTTTCCATATAGAATATCTTTAATGTGAAAAGCTCTTGATTAAACACTCAAGGAACTGTTGAACTCTGAAACGGGGAGATTTAACACACACACATGTCCAATGAGAGCCACACAAAGTACATTGGTGAAGTTTATTGGTAAAGATTTCATATTTTAGAGACACTTTAGGTTCACAACAAACTGAGAGGAAGGCACAGACTTCTTTTCCTTTCCCTTCCCATATCCCCAGGCTTTCCCGCTGTCAACACCTCCCATCATTTGGTACGTTTGTTCAAACTGACAAACCTCTGTGGACACGTCATCAGCACCCAGAGCCCACAGCTTGCACTACAGTTCACTCTGGTGTTGGGCATTCAATGGGTTTGCACAAACATGTGACACATATCTGCTATTAGAGCATCGTGCAGAGTAGCTTCACCGTCCTGAGCAGCCTCTGGGCTCCCCCTGCTCATCTCTCACTCCCTGCTGACCACTAGCAAGCTCTGATCCTTAGACTCTCCCAAGAGTTTTTTGTTCTGCAAAATATCCTATAGTTGGACTCACACAGTCTGTAGCCAGAGGTGAACTTCTCACTTGAGTAGACCAACAATGGTCAAATGATTAATAACACTCATCAGTTATTTTGGTGTTTGTGGGGCACGAAATACTAAGGACAATGCTTATCTGCCTAGGCTCTAAGGCTTATTTCTGTGTACTTTGTAGATTTATTATTAGCAGCAAGGAGAGGACCCAGCAGGAAAGGTGAACCTGCTTGCTGTCCAACCTGAACCACTGTCCATGTCCGGCCTTGGGAAGACAGCCTCACGGGCTTCAAGAGTCAGTGCTTAAATGACTGTGTGATCTCACCGTGCAAGGAATCTCAAAGAGTCAAACTCAGAAGCAGAGATGAGAACTATGTTCTCCAGGGTCTGAGGGAGAGGATGAGGGAGAGGTGAGAGATAGGGTACCAACTTTCAGGTACACAAGGTACATAAGTTCTAGAGACTGGTTGCACAGCATAGGTAACATCACTCTGTAGGATACTTAAACTTTGGTAAGAGGGTAGATCTCGTGTCAAATGTTCTTACCATGAAAATAAAAATAATGGGACCTCCCTGTGGTCCAGTTGTTAAGAATTCACCTTCCAATGCAGGGGACGTGGGTTCAATCCCTGCTCAGGGAACTAAGATCCCACAGGTTCAGTTAAGCCAGTGCACCACAACTAACATTCAGACAGCCAAATAAATAATATATATTATACAATATATTTTTTAAAGACAGTAATAATAGGGGCAGGGGAAAACTTAGGGAAGCGTTGGATCCATTCATGACCTGGTAATGGTTTCTCGGGTGTATACCAAGAGTGTGTTAGTCATTTAGTCATGGACTGCCAGGCTCCTCCACCCATGGGATTCTCCAGGCAAGAATACTGGAGTGGAAAGCCATTCCCGTCTCCACTGGATCTTCCTGACCCAGGGATCGAACCCAAGTCTCCCGCATTGCAGGTAGATTCTTTATCGTCTGAGCCACCAGGAAGCACACTCACCTCCAAAATCATACACTAAGTATGAACAGCTTTTTCTATGTCAATTATGCCACAATAAAAGGCGTTGGTTTTTTTTTTCTTTAAGAACAATGAAGGCAAAACAGTTCAAGAGAAACTGAATCAAAGCATGTTTACAAGCCTCTCACTAGCTGACCGAGGGATAAATTCACCAAAGAAAGTAGGGGATGTTTTCTCCCCTTTTATTTGAAAACAGTGCAGCACCCTAAGACGCTTCAGTTCAAGCAGGCTTGGAAATGCAGTGCCTACTAACGCAGGGAGGAAAACTTCTTTTCGGCACAAGTAGAAGGCATTCCTTTTCTCCCCCATTTCACAACACGCAGGAGAATTGTGAATGGCTTCCCCTCAGGGACGAGCAAGATTTGCCCCTTCAGGAAGTAAACATTGTGGTTGGGACGCCAGAACGTAGTCAGGTGTTACACCTCATCTGACAGTAAACAGTACTTTAAAAATGAAATTCTTGAAGAATTTGGAGTTGGGATAGAATTTACATCAGCATTATTATGCAAAACTTATTTCCTATGCAAATGAATAGCATAAATAATACTCATGGTAAGGGAGGTTGCCTGAGATAAAAGTATATATTTTGAAGCCTTCAGAAATGCGCAAAGAGTTTCAGATATGCAGGCATGGCCCTCACTCCATTTTACCTCAAGGCATGCTTTGGGAGTCACAGACGTGCACTTCCTCTTAAGACCTTGCCGTTCAGCATGGTCTGCAGACGGCCAGGAAGCCCCAGAACCCACTCCAGACCCAACTGGGTTGACAACTGAGCATCTGACAGTTGGAGAAGTGGGGAAGGTTTGCATCCACTCATTTCTAATTAAGAACATGTGGGTTGGAGTCTTCTTCCTGGGATCACTGGACACAATGGAGAAGGCCAGGAAGGCCATCCTCCCACCACAAACGCTCTTGGACTGATGAGAGATTTGTTCAACTCTCTGTCTGCTTCCACAGATGGATATTGGAGAGCAGTCCAGCTCCTAGTATGTCTCTGCTCCCTCCTGGTGTTCAGAATGAGATGGGAAGGGAAACTTCCTGCTCAGTCAGGTCTGCAAAATTGCCCCCAAATACCAGTGGATGACCATGTGTAGGGATGTGAGAGTTGGACCATAAAGAAGGCTGAGCAACTGATGCTTTTGAACTGTGGTGCTGGAGAAGACTCTTGAGAGGCCCTTGGACTGCAGGGAGATCAAACCAGTCCATCCTAAAGGAGACCAGTCCTGAATATTCACTGGAGGGACTGATGCTGAAGCTGAAGCGCCAATGCTGGTATCTGAGCCTCCAAGGCTTGATCGTGCTTACTGTCAGTTCTCGCGTCTCTTTCCTGAGTATTCTCCTTCAGGGAATTACCTCATCGGCCACCATTTGGGGGCTCTTTGTCTTGCAATGCTCATTATTTCAGAGGAAGTGCCCCATGAATTAAAAAAAAAAAAAACCGAAACACTGACAGTTATAATTAGATAGCTGAGATGAGGAGAGGTCCTGTGTGTGCCACCTGAGGAGAGGTCCTTTGGCCACCTGATGAAAAGAGCCAGCTCACTGGAAAAGACCCTGATGCTGGGAAAGATCGAAGGTAGGAGAAGGGGACAACAGAGGATGAGATGGTTGGATGGCATCACCGACTCAATGTGACGTGTTTGAACAAACTCTAGGCGATAGTGAAGGACAGGGAAGCCTGGCAAGCTACAGTCTATGGGGTCGCGAGGAGTTGGATACAAGTTAGTGACTCAACAACAGCAACAACCAGTGGATGGAGATGCGCATTCACACCCTGATTCAGTTTCCTCCAGCAGTTGACATCTCGAGGAATTTCCATATAGAACCACTAATGAATAATCACACTGGTCACATCACAGCCTTTACCCCGACATCCAATCCTTGTACTTGACACACTACCAGCTTTGCTCACAACTCATTCTGAAAATTCATCTTTTAGCATAATTCTTCCAGCAGCATCTCCAGATTTTAATGCCGAGATGGAGGTGAAATTCTCTTTCCTTTCATCTAATTTCACAAATACACACACACACACACAGAGGACCTCTCTTCATCCCAGCTATCTAATTATAACTGTCGGTGTTTGGGATTTTATTTATTCATGGGGCACTTCCTCTGAAATAATGAGCTTTTCAATACAAAGAGCCCCAAAATGGTGGCTGATGAGTTAATTCACTGATGGAGAATATTCATAAAAAAGACAAGAGAGAACTGATACAAGCAGGATACACGCCTTGGAGGCTCGGAGAGGCCCGTCTCATCCTTTGCTGAAAATCACAAAGACAAATTGTTTTGAAAACTACTAATGACATTTTTGTCTCTTTTTCATGAGCAAGCATGACATTTCTGCAGCTGGATCTCAACAGAAGATCAGACCCCATGTGACGCTGCCATGTTGGCTCTGGGCTTGGGACCCCACACGCGAACCGCGGCCAGCCACGTTTCCACCGGAAAGAGAAAGCCCCGTGTAGTCTGAATGAGCGACGTGGCTCACGGCTGAGCCCTGGCTCATCCCTGCAGCCCTTGGCTTTGGATAGTCCCGCAGATTCCAGAGAGCGGAGTTCAGGAACATCGTGAACATAGAGAAGGACTTTCTGTTTTTCATCAGGTCTGTATTTATAACCCTGGAGAAGACTCCAACTGCATCTCATGATAATAAATCCCCAGCTCCAGCCTGGGCTGGATTTTCCTCATATTTAGCTGCTGTGTCTTTTGAATGTGTTTAATTTTTTTGAAAAATCGCCTCCTTTTTGATTTGCATTTGGGATGCAGTTGTTTCTTCAAAGCCTCGTTGATTGGTGAAGACTCGGAACACCAGGGCAGAGAGCAGCCCAAATGCCCTGCCTTGCAGCCCTGCTTCTGGCCCTTTGTTTGCAGCATCGGCCACAGTCTGGGTCCAGATGCAGAGAGGGGGGCCGCAGGAGAGATCCGATCTGGCACTGAAATTGCTCCTTCGCCACCGCTCCGGCTGTACTCGCTGCGTAACCTGGGGTACCAGAAGGCGTCTGCTTTCAGTGGCTTGTTAGTCGTGTTTTTTTTTTTCCCCCAGTTTAAAAACACACAAGTATCTAGGGGTTGCATTCTGCAGTTGGCAGGCAGAAGGAGTGTTCCAGGTAGTCAAGATCCTTCAAGGGCATGGCATTGCTGGCCGTGCCCCGGGTGCCCCTCACTCTGAGATTCACGGTTGATCGAAGACTGGAGCCCTCAGCTGGCACCCGGCCATTCCTGAGGCGTGGGTGTGCACCACGCTCAGCTCAAGTCAGCTGTAATCACCAGGGCAGGTCCGCGGGGACTGGGGACCAGAGACTGGACTGGGACGGTGGGGAGCCAGGAGGGTGCGGCTGTCACCCCAGGGAAAGACTCACACCTCCACCGACACCTTGCTGGAGCTCTCAGGTAACAGCAGCAGCTGTCCCAGGCAGCAGAGACAGGAGGCGGTGCACCTGTTTGCCACATGCTTCATTATCATCCACATCCGTGTGGTCATTAAGGATAAAGCGTTGGTGAAATATGGCACACAGGGAGCATGGCTCCTCCACAAGATGCCGGCAGCTTTACATCCACTGGGGCAATTAGAGGCCAAGCCCCCCCGCCAACCACAGGGGCCCCTCAGAGAAAGTTCCTGATCACCTCCTGTGGTCAGAATCACTCGTTGATTCTGAGCTCATTTTCTCTGACAGTTTTTTTTTTTCTCTCTTTTTTTCCTAATCCTCTTGTTTCCTCGCAGTTGCTACGAAAGTTGTTCCCATCCATTGGCCAGTCGGCCGGGATGGCTTTACATTTATTTAATTGTCCTTTCTACCTGGCTTGCCTCTGTGAGGAGGCAATCAAGGCTGAGGTCAGCTGGACAAGTTGCCAATAAGGCAGGCCGTTGAGAAATGGTCACGTTCGCGGGATTTTGACATCTCATTGCTTTTGCTGTGCACTTGGCCGCCTCGCCCGCAAGCCCTCTCACTGCAGCGGGTCATCTGGTGGTGCCGGCCAGGTCCCATAACCCTCTAACATTTGTCAGCCTGGACGGGAGGGGCTCCATGGGGGCAGGTCAGGATTATTGGCTGGAGTGGCTTTGTGTGTGTGTTTTTCAGAATTTCTGTGAGCCTGCTTGTTGTAAAAACAGGCGAGAATGACCCAGAAG
The DNA here is from genome assembly GCF_016772045.2 of Ovis aries. Classification (NCBI taxonomy): domain Eukaryota; kingdom Metazoa; phylum Chordata; class Mammalia; order Artiodactyla; family Bovidae; genus Ovis; species Ovis aries. Next base: position 3,505,741 of record NC_056076.1, read on the forward strand.
GTGATGATCAGAAAGACAAACATTAATCTATCAGTCCGGGTCCAAAGATGGCAGAGCCTGTGGAGACGAGCCTGGAGATGGATGGAGCAAGGATGCTCTCCATCTCGCAGGCGGCCGGCCCCAGGCCGAGGACCACGCTCCACCGTGACCTCACATTCAAGGCAGTTCCAAGGCGCATCTCCGCACGTGAGACCTGTGGACCATGGAAGTGTTGATCTGGACTGGAGGGCTCTTCCCCGGGGTCATGGGGCAATGCCAGCATCCCACCCTATCCCTTCCTCCCCGCAAGCCCCCTCCTTTCTTCTTTGGTGGCAGGAGACTGGGGACCACCTGACCACAGCCTAGGGCCCGTTCCTGACACTCAGAGGCCCCCATCTGTCTTCCACGTCAGCCTAGCAAACCAGCCACAAGGCAAGCTGTGCAGCCGTCTTCGTAAAAGGCAAAGAGACGCTCTCTGCAGCCAGAGACCCAGAGGTGGCAGCTGGAGTGGTGGTTTCCTCAGAGGGAAAACCAGACTGCACTGACAAATTGTTCCAGTGATTGACTTTAACTTTCCCCCTGTTTGTAGCAAGAGGGCAGGTCTGCGAAGTTTCCAGTCAAAATGGCTCATGAATGGGTAATCACAACACGCTTACAGTCTTTTGATTTCCTGACAGATCCATGGTGCTCGGGAATTCCACGTGATTGATGGCTGTTGACTGACAATGGGTTTTATGGAATAATGATCAGGGTCCCAGACGGCAAGCGGCTGAATGCACAGATGAAACGCCCTCCCTGAGAGGGGTACACAAGTCAGGGCACACAGCCCAGCTCGCCGCACACGGACCCAGAGCATGAACCACAGAGAGAACGTGTCATTCCGGTAGCCACTGGGCTGCCCGGAATGGTCTCCTCCCCTTTCTCCCCCAACCTCCCCCACCCCCCCCCCCACCCCCACCCCCATGGTGGTCCCTCTGGGCAAGCCCACAACCCGCCACCCCCAGCAGGAGAGCCCAGGCTGTCTGCAGTGCCTCCTCCGCAGGAAGGGACTGAGCCAAGCGAGGTCCAGGAAATCCAGGGGTGTACTCAAGTCCCTCCATGACCCTGGCGGGAAAGCCAAGCCTGTGTCCTTCTAAGGCCCCGCAGCAGGGCGAGCAGAAGCGGCAGAATGCCCCGAAGCAGCTGACCCGCACGCCCTCAGAAAAGACCCACGGCCCGCTCTGTGCTCGTGGGCGCAAAGGCCACTTGTAAGTCAGCCCCGATTTGGCTGACAATGTTCGTTCTGTCGTATCCTGGAACCCAGTTGAGTGGGGGGCAGGTAAGGGGATGGCGGGCTGGGGCTGGCCCAGACCGGAGCCCCCCCGAGGCGTTCTGGGGGGAGCCCAGCTGCGGGGCCAAGGGTCCATTTTGTCTGCCTGTGCCAGGTGACAGAGACGCCACTGTGACTAGACGCGGAGCTGCCAGGGGCCCACGTCCCGGGAGCAGGGCAGCTGCAAACATGAGGTGGGGGGCTGTGGGGACCCCTGCAGGAGGTGGTGTCCGAAATACCTGCAGGAACCAGGCAGCCACGCTGAGCTCCCCCCGTGCTTTCCACGCCCTCTCAACTACCTCCCCGGCGGCCTGTGCTGTTGCTATCTCCATCCTCGTGACACGAACAGTAGGTGCAGTTGGGAGACCAGGAGCTCCGTGCAGAGACCTAGACCCAGGCCAGCGCTGGTGGTGAAGAACCAGTCACCAAAGATGGAACAGGAGACCAGCTCAGAGCCTCGTGCACACTCTGCAGCCAGACCCCAGGGGACAGGGTGGCTCCAGCCAGCGCCGTGGGTCCCCGTGAGGTGGACACACACAACAGGACCTTGATAGGATTCAGCAACAGAGAAAACTGTGGAGCCCCCAATAAGAGCGACATAAAGTAAGATCCTCAGAGCCAGTCCAGTGGAGAGACCAACACCAAAGGCAGAAAGCTTCCTGGTGGGTGAGGAAGCCGGTCTCTGAAGGGCGAGAGATTTTCCCTGTGTGCCAAGAATCGTAAGCCTAGGGCCGTCCTCTAACAGAGACGTTTCAGGATTGATGAGATGGCCAGTCGGAAACCTCTCCATCTTCAGGGTGGGCGCCATGCCTTTGTTATAGGCTGAACTGTATTTAATCAATATTATTCCTGCATTATTAGCTGTAAGAACCATAATAGAAAAAAAAAAGTGTCATGTAAATATAAAGTCTTATTACAGCCAGCAAATTGAATGCATACACTGATTCATTTGAAATCTGTTTGGATATCCCTCGGATTTTATTGCCAAGTTTTCTGGATGTTCCGTTTGAACTGGTGACTTTCAAAATTGATGCTGAGGGCAAGAGACAGTGCTAATTAGTGCATGAGCTCCTCACATCTGAAAATCTGGGAATGCGTCCTTCTTGGGTCAAAAGTGAAAATGAGCTTGGTTCTCTCACTCTGATCCCTGTTGACACCGTCATCATCAGAGAACTATCACAGTCTTTGGCAGAGCCATCCGGCCGTGTCGAGAGAGCCTCCAACCCAGGGCGGCCAGGGCCGGTGGCAGAACCAGGCCAGGCCAGCAGGTAGAGATGGCTCCGGAGAGGGGCCGTCACACCACATAAATGACACTGACCAGGGCTGCAGCCCTTTGGTTTCATGAGCAGTAAATTCATACGGCCCGATTTTTAAAGGAAGAAAAAAAAAAAAAGGAAGAAAGGACGGAATTAATGATGCATATCCAATCTAAAAGATAGTGTTATCTACTATATTTCACGACTTGCGTTTCATCTCATTGCTTGTGCCCAATAATCTTAAGTCGCATAAGTATATAAAACGGTGCGACACGGCGGAACACAAGACTCTGCACAATAAAGCACCGCAGCCACCACCTCCGAACCGGTCCACGTGATCATGGGGCCCCGGGCGTGATGGGAGGACTGGGCAGCAACTCCCGAGGCTCTGCACCCATGAGGGCGGAAATCTGATGCCTGGAAGGGCTGAGGGGGCAGGTATGGTTCAGGACTGGAGGGGCGTGGGCCAAAAGGAACTGCCACTGGTTCTCTCATTAATTCATTCATTCACTCACTCGCTCATCCATCAGTCGTGTTAAGACCGCCCCGAGGTGGGATTTCCCTAGTGCTCCAGTGGTTAAGACATTGCCTTGCAAGGCAGGGGACACAGGAGCAATCCTTGGTCAAGGACTTAAGATCCCCCATGCCTTGGAGCAACTAAACCCGTGCACCACCCTACGGAGCCCGTGTGCTCTGGGGCCTGTGTGCCACAACCAGAGTCTAGGCACCTCCACAAAAGATCTCCTAGGACGCAGCTAAGACCCAGTGCAGCAAATCAATAGATATATGCTTACACATAAAAGCTAAACGCGCTCAGTCCTGTCCGACTCTTTGCGACCCCTGCACTATACAAACCATGGGATTCTCCAGGCAAGAATACCAGAGTGGGTAGCTGCTCCCTTCTTCAGGGGATCTTTCCAACCCAGGGATCAAACTCAAGTCTCCCACATTACAGGCAGATTCTTTACCAGCTGAACCATTAGGGAAGCCCAAGAATACTGGACTGGGTAGCCTATCCCTTCTCCAGTGGATCTTCCTGACCCAGGAACTAAAACCAGGTAACTTATATACATACATACATACATACATACATATATATATATATATATATATATATATATATGACTGCAGCCATGAAATTAAAAGACGCTTACTCCTTGGAAGAAAAGTTATGACCAACCTAGATAGTATATTCAAAAGCAGAGACATTACTTTGCCAACTAAGGTCCGTCTAGTCAAGGCTATGGTTTTTCCAGTGGTCATGTATGGATGTGAGAGTTGGACTGTGAAGAAGGCTGAGCGCCGAAGAATTGATGCTTTTGAACTGTGGTGTTGGAGAAGACTCTTGAGAGTCCCTTGGACTGCAAGGAGATCCAACCAGTCCATTCTGAAGGAGATCAGCCCTGGGATTTCTTTGGAAGGACTGATGCTAAAGCTGAAACTCCAGTACTTTGGCCACCTCATGCGAAGAGTTGACTCATTGGAAAAGACTCTGATGCTGGGAGGGATTGGGGGCAGGAGGAGAAGGGGACGACAGAGGATGAGATGGCTGGATGGCATCACTGACTCGATGGACCGAGTCTGAGTGAACTCCGGGAGTTGGTGATGGACAGGGAGGCCTGGCATGCTGCGATTCATGGGGTCGCAAAGAGTCAGACATGACTGAGCGACTGAACTGAACTGACTGATATATATATGTATATAAAGTATGTATGTATATAACGTATATATATGTATATAAAGCACATAAGTGTATATAAAGTATATATATGTATAGAAAGTGCATATATATGTATATAAAGTGTATATATATATATAGACTGCAGTATAAAGATTGCCCTGAAAAACCCAAAGGGCTCTGGAGCCCCAGGCAGGCGTCTCTCAGGGGCTAGAATCAATGCAAACAGAGCAAGCCGTGAAGTGAATCTGGGCCATTCCTGTGGGCCGGCCCATCAGCCCCACAAAACGAGAGCAAAGTGCTTGATTCTACAGGCTCCGACCACACTCTCCACCAGCATGCAAGGAGACACAGAGGCCAGGCTATCCAAATCCGACCCCAGAGGGTTCTCCAACCCCCGACAGGGCAGCCAAAGGTGTGGCCGAGCTGGCACCAAGGGGAGCCCCTGGCTCCGGGCAGTGCCTGCTGTGCAGGCCTGGAGGGAGCTGAACCGCAGGACCAGAAACGTTAGAATCCACTTGTTCAGCGAAGCGGAAGTGAAAGTCGCTCAGTCATGTCCGACTCTTTGCAACCCCATGGACTGAAACCCACCAGGCTCCTCTGTCCATGGAATTTTCCAGGCAAGAATACTGGGGTGGGTTGCCATTTCCTTCTCCACTTCTTCGGAGGTTCTGAATTTCATAGAGAATTACCAGATATCAGGGAGAAAAGAGATGTAAGGCCAAAATGGTGAAACAACACCCCAGTCTCAAACACAGGGATGAGGACCAGCAGACATGTCGCCCACACTTAGTACAGACACTCGGACTCAGGGCAGAAAGGAGAGGGAGTCCGGAGCTGGGCAGGCAGCACAGAGCCCGAGCCCAGCTCCCGGGCGCAGAGTCGCTGTCATTTCCCGCATCCAGGGAGCATCTGCGGGTCCTGCTCCCCGGACCTGCAGACCACACTTAGCGCTTGACTCATCCTGCGCTCCGAGTCCCCACGGTCACAGCCAAGGGACCTGGGCCCCTCCAACCCCACCACGAGGTCCCCATCCAAGGCTGCCCCACTCAGCACTCTCCAAACACCGAAGTCCTGAGAGTCATCAGCTGCCTTCCTGGGGACATCTAATAAGGTCACCCACAATGTGGACCGCTTCCGAAGGTCACCGGGGAAGCCAAGGCTTATGTGGGAGGGGTGGCGTGGCCTGATCTGAGGGCCACCATCCTGCCCTCCGCATCTTTAATTGACGAATGGGGTCAGCATTAAGTGAGCCACAGCAGGAAGAGGGAGCCGTTGACGGCAGGACAGGACCCCCGCACCGTCTGCTGGAGGTGCCCAGCCGCGGCGACATCCTCCACGCAATAATTCCATTTCATGTCTTTCACATTTGATAGCAAATTCGCCATTTAATCTCTCAGACAGAAGTGACTTATTCTCCATCTGCCGCGCCCCGCACCACTCTCATCTCGTGCCACTCACACTGGCCGGTGGCGTGAGGCCCATCTCGCTCCCGCGTCAGGCCCATTTTTTCATTAGCTCACATCCTTCCTGAGGTGGCCTCCTTTCCAGATGGCTGATCAGCAATCAACACTAGTTTGTTTCAATCAGAACAGCGCCCGTAACTTCTCATTTAAAAACTGCTCCTCAGAAGCACATTAGCAGGAGGCATGGAGCCACACGGTGATTGTAACAATGGGTTTTTCTCTTCCTTGAGAAAAAATGGTGCTGAAATCCGAAGACAAAAAGAGAAAAAAAAATTCCATATATTTCCATATCACTCCGCAGACCTCAATGCAGATTTAAGTCTGTCCTAATTGTGAATGGCTCTGGTGTTCCCTGAAGCCCCTGCTGGCTCAGATGGTAAAGAATCTGCCTACAACACAGGAGACCTGGGTTTGATCCCTGGGTCAGGAAGATCCCCTGGAGAAGGGAATGGCAACCCACTCCAGTATTCTTGCCTGGAGAATCCCATGGACAGAGGAGCCCGGCGGGCTACAATCCATGGGTCGCAGAGTCAGACATAACTAAGTGACTAACACACTATACTACACCATTATGGTGTACCCCATGAGTTAGGAGGGGAAGTAATAAACCCTCCTTTCAATCTTGGAATTGGAGACAGGGGGTAAATACTTCCCCTCAACCCACAGACCCAGGAACATTGTACATTTCAAAGCAAGCCCATGATTCTGGGCAAGATTTAAATGTTAGATGTTAAGATCAGTAACAGGACCTCTTAAGAAAATATTGCTAAAGAATAACCAAGGCTTCTCCCAGCATTCCTTCCTAGGGAGGGGAGAGAGATGATACGGACCTCAGAAAAGGCAACACGGGTACTGGGGGATGTGCGGCACGTTCTAGAGCCCCCTCTGTCTGGCAGTCCCTCTGTCCCCGTGACCCTTTGTGAACCATCCAGTTTTACCCCTGACCCTGCTGCACTGCGGTTAAGCATGAACACTTTTTCAAAGGCCAGCCCGTCCATTCAGGGACATGCTGACACTAATAACAGCAGACTTTAAAGTGATTTTCTTATCTTGCACATCCTCCTGTATTTCACTTGGGTAAAAGCAACACGGCCACGCACACACTCAGAAATCAACATTCGTCAACTGAAGGGGACTACTTAACAGCCGATCCCTGGTGAGGGTTTTGAAAATTCATCCATTTATTCGCAAAGCATGGGACGCTCAGACTCAACGTTGGGATCTTTATCATTGAAGCAACTGAGGTTGGAAATGTTCTTCAATTCCATTCCTAAACAAAACAAAACAAAACAAAACACTAATGAATCACGAATTGTCTGGGATATACTGTAGTCCTCGCTGCCCCAGGGGACACTGCTCAGCACTGATCATCTTCCACATCGTGGTATTAGCCCATTAGATATGTTGCCTTTGTTCTAAATATAATCAGGACTCCTCTTGTGGAACTGCCCATGTGAAACAAATGGAAGATGTGTAGAACCTGCAGCTGAAAATGGTCTTTTAGATGTCATTGTCCAAGCTGAGGATGACAGAATCCAATGTCATAGCGGAGCTGAGTCAAGGTAGGCGCTGGCCAAAGGCAAGCATGACCCCTGTCCTGACTCCCCGGCTGTGTTCCTTGGTAGCTGCACTAAGGTCTGGAAGGGGCCGTGGCCCAGAAGGATCGTGGTCCAAAAGAGGCATGGTCCAGGAGGGGCGTGGTCCAGAGGGGCGTGGCCTATGAGGGTGTGGCCTCGTGTGGGCGTGTCTCAGAGGGGTGAGGCCAGGCCGCTCTGAGAGGCTGGGATTCTTCTAGTGCACAGATAAGGGTCTTATGAGACTTTAAATCCAGCCCCGTTTTTACCAGCCACCAGCTAGGCTGGCGTCCAGTAGGCTCATCTGACATCCACATAGTTTGAACCCTGTAATCGCTGTTGTTGTAATATTTATTCCAGATTTGGAAGTTTGAAAGGAAAAGAGAAAATGAACACATCAATAAATGTACTTATTTTTGTGTTGTGCACTAAACGAAGCTTTTCTAAACCGTGAGGGGTTACAATTTTGTGTGTGTTTTACAGATATTATCGATGTTTGGGAAGAGCTGCTTTATAAATAACTTCTTACTTCCCTAAGGCCCCAGCCTCACACAATCTGGCACTTTGGATAAACCAATGTGGGAGAAGAGTGAAGTAAGCCAGAAAGAAAACACCAATACCGTATACTAGTGCATAGAGATGGAATTTAGAAAGATGGTAATGATAACCCTGTATGCGAGACAGCAAAAGAGACACAGATGTGTAGAACAGTAATTTGGACTCTGTGGGAGAGGGAGAGGGTGGGATGATTTGGGAGAATGGCATTGAAACATGTATAATATCATATAAGAAATGAATCGCCAGTCTAGGTTTGATGCAGGATACAGGATGCTTGGGGCTGGTGCACTGGGATGACCCAGAGGGATGGTATGGGGAGGGAGGTGGGAGAGGGGTTCAGGATTGGGAATATGTGTACACCTGTGGCGGATTCATGTTGATGTATGGCAAAACCAATACAATATTGTAAAGTAAAAAAATAAATAAAACTAAATAAAAATGAAAATTCCACGGGGTGGGGGGAAGAAAAGTATAAAATCAGAGAAAAATTAGAAGGATGGAGAGAAGGGGAAAACTATAGAAATGACAGCTGTCATTGTTGTGCTCTTGTGCGAGTTTGCTGAGATGTTAAGTGGCCTAAACCCTTGACTCAACGACTCGGGTTTCGCATGAGTCCTGCAGAACCTGACAATGGGGATCAAGGCCACCTGCCAGGCCCCGCTGGGGGAGTCAGCAGCAGGGTTCCCCCAGCACCTCAGGCCTCCCATCCCCAGCACAGTACTGCCCAAGGCTGGTACTTTTTGCTTTTGTGTGAAACCATCCTTTGCGGGGGGGAAAAAAAGACAGAAAAGAAGGAGAAAATGTAATAATTGGTTTGTCCTTGGTCTTCATAACTGGCAACAGATGGCATTGATTTTGTCAAGAGTCAGAAGGCTCCATCCTCCTTGGAACATCCAGAGGGACTGTTAAAGGCTCTGATGGCAACTTGTAAAAGACAATCAAGATTACTTCTACTCAGGTGCAAAAGATGTTTTGAAAACCTCCCAAGGAAAGACTCTTCCAGTAATGGAAAGAAGCAAGCCTAGAGACATGAAATCTCTCACCCAAGGTCCCTAGGTCCCAGGTGGCAGAGATGAGATTGGGACCGAGGTCCTTAATGGGACTGTTTTGGAAAAGTGATCATTGAGAGTTTCAATCAGTCTTCTTTATTTGGAAACATAGGTTCTGTTGTCTGTGGACAAATCTGTCCTCTGTGTCAAGGTGGGGACACACGGCCTGTGGCACCAAGGAGCCTCGCTTCCGGTGAGAAGATGTTGCTGTTCAGTTACTCAGTCATGTCCAACTCTTGCGACCCCATGGAGCTATATGCTTCTGACACATTCCCGCCCTGGCCAGAAAACACACTGCCTTTTCTGGGTGTTGCTTTAAACCGTAATGAGCACAATAGTTGTGTATCACACTCATCCATGGTGTGGTGAGCTGATCTTATCCTTTGAGCCCAATCTGTGTAGGGAAAAATGTTTCTCATGTTCAGGAAACAAGTTTTGTGTGTTCCCTTGGTCCCGTCTCTAAATGTCCTTGGACATACTAGTTTGAAGAAGTTAGATGTCCGAAAGAGACATCTTCCCTCTCCTTACTTCTGCCCTGACTCTGTCTGCCTTCAGGGTGCTTCCCAATGTAGGTTAAACAAGCAGTCATTTGTTGTTCAGTTGCTAAGTTATGTCCAAATCTTTGCAACCCTATGAACTGCAGCCCTCCAGGCTCCCCTGTCCTCCACCATCCCCTGGAGTTTGCTCAAGTCCATGTCCGAAGGTCACTGGTGAAGCCAAGACCTACACAGGAGGGGCTATGGGCCTGATGCAAGAGGAGCTACCCTGCCCCTACCCCGACACCTTTCATTGGTGTTGAGAAGATGAGAGTCCATGAAATCCTGGGGTCTGAACACGGAGCTGGAGGGCAGCATACACTCCCACCCACACTGATGCCTCATGTATTTATCTCACAAAAGATTATTCATTGACTTCTACACCAAGTCAACCCCAAATAAGTGCTACTTCTAAGAGATATGCGCCAAGCCCAGTGGGAGCAGAAAGGGGATAGAAGCCAGATGCAGGGTGGGGAAGCAGAGGCTCAGGGGTGCCGTCGCAGAGGAGCATAGGCCAGGCTGAGCAGAGCTCACAAGACACAGAAGGACTGAGGCACTGGGTGCAGAGGAGATGCAGGTGAGCCAGGAGCTATATACCCATCGCAGGGCTCAGGGTCTATTAAAGGGCCAGTGCTTAGATGTGGTTGGAGCAAAGCATCAACCAGGAACCGGGGTGGGGGCTGAGGTCAACCAGGAGCACGGTGGGGGCCAGTAGAGCCCCACTACAAGGGCGGTGTGCCCCCAGCTGTGTGTCTGACTGCGCCTTCCAGGAAGTTTCTACTGTCTCGCCTTCGCCTGAAACGTTCTCTTCTCCATCACCTCTGCCCCGCCAGCTCTGTTCCATGCACTGCACCCTGGAGACCTCACCCAGGGACCACTCAGCTCCATTGGTCCCACCTCGTGGACACGACCTGCTGGTGGACACCTGGTGGACACGACCTCCTACCCTCTCTGGTTATTTTCTGCTGTAGGGTAGCAGCCCTCACCTCCTCCTCCCCCCATCCTCCTCCTCCTCCCCCTCCCCATCCTCCTTCTCTCTCACCTCTTCTTCTTCCTGGTCCAGCATGTACACACCACGGGCAGAGAATTTTAGGCAAAGAAGTGACAAGATCATCTTTGCCTTCCTCCCCAAATCTGGAGATGGTGGCAGGTAGGCTCGTTTGTTCTTTCATTCCAGAATTCATCCTCCAAACACACCTTTGAGGAGAATCTACACTGTGCAGGGCTTGGTGCTCAGCATAGGGGTACAGTGGCGGGCGGAAGAGAAACCCTGCCTTCCGTGACAGAGCTCATTAGCGAGTCGGGGCAAGAAACATTAGGCAAGGAATCACTCAGACACCCCAAAATCATGGGGCTCCTGCCGATGCACACACAACAGAAGAATGTGGCCAAGTGTCTCCTAACAGTTCACGGAGTGTGACCTGTGTACTCAGTGATATCGGACACGGGCGCATAGCTCCGGCAAAGCCCATTTTGACAACACGTCACTGCTGTAAACCCCACAGGATACAGGCCTGACAACTTGCTACATGCCGCGCAGTTTCCAAGACAGCAACGTTTCATTATAGGAAAAATTCTGGACAACTCTCTGGTTATTCTCTACATTGACATTTCTCCTGGATTGGCGATCTGTAAGGAAGAATTTTGGAATAAAGGCATATCTCATATGCAAATGAAACTGACCTTCAAGTATGCTGGATTGTCTTCAGGTCTAAAGTTGGATATGAGCCCACCCCCTCTCAGACTTGAAATCTTTTCTAGGACTGTCCTAAACAACACACCACAAACCTATCTGCAAAGAATGATGTGGTCATCAAAATTCTTTAGGTACCATTTACTACCTGGAGATGAAGAATTGACCTTTTGTTTGACTGACCTCTGTCACAAAGCAGGTATATGTGCAGAAGTGATGTCTGTGTAAACACGGGCTACAGTAGTGCTCGAAGGGGAATCGGGAACATGCAGCCATGCGAGAACACTTTCCACGTCTGTTTAGCTTTTCATAGATAAGATCCTGATTGGAACCAACAAAGTCTTTTTGAAGGGGTTTAGTAAATGGAGTCACTCTCTGGAGCAGGAGAGGGGTAGGGTGCCTGCAGGACAGAATCGGAGGACTCACTCTAAGGCTTGCCTTGACCTTGCAATTTGACATTGAGTAAATTGGCTTCTGCCCTATGCCTCACTTTCACCCAGTCTGTAAATCTGAGCCTAACAATGACCCTTAGTTACCTCATGGGTATGCAGTGAAAAAAATAAAATAGCACTTCTGAACGTATGGAGAAACCTGCAGAGGTACAGAAAAGATTGACAAGGATGAGTAAGAAGGAGCTGGATTCCTCCAACAAAGGTTAAAAGACACAGAAGATAATTTAAGCTAAAAAAGGAACACCAAGAAGTGACTCAATCATCGCCTTCCATTTCGGATGATGTTTTCTTGTTGGTCTCTTATTCTTCCTCACATGCTGTCTCTCCCTCTCTCTCTCCCAGCCTAACAAACAGGAAGAAACCTTGTCCTTACCTATCACTCAACTCCTCCCAACTCAACCAAACTATTAGCCTTCTGACTTCGCTGGACCCTGAATTGAGGTTACCTCCGGAAGGTTGCCTCCTCCACCCCCTACACTCCCTTCAACCTCAGGCAAGTCTGCTGACATTGATCTGAAAAATCTCTAACCTTGCATCCAATTTCTGGGCTCCTGGGCCACCCAGAATTGTTAGAATAAAATACACAATAGTGTAAACTTGTCATACAGCAAAATTCGTGTTAACCTAAGAGTGGTCTTTGTAGATTTCTCTTTACCCACTCCTGCGGTGGTCACTCCGGCAATGGCCTGACCTCCAGCTTGATGGAAAATATTCAAACCTTTAAGGTCCCTGATACAGAGAGAGGAACCCAGAGAGAGGACCTGAGGAAACAACATAAGATCAATACTAATGTAGTCATCCCATGACCAACTCATTCCAAAACAAAGTGAGCATGAAAGACACAGAACCTAGATACAGCCTTGGCCAAAGCCTTGCAAACTAGATTCAAACCCTTGAGCTCTGCAAAAAACACAAGAATGTCTGTGCCACCAGCAAGAGACATGGGATAGCATGCCGAAACTGGGAGAAAATGTTAGAATTCAGCCTATTATCAATTGTTTGAGAAACACACTGACGAAAAAATTGTCCTACTCTTCACAAACAAACAAAAGACATCTTCCCTTCCTAACAGTCAATAACAGCCGACTCAGTTGGAACAGTAAATAGGCAGGTAGACAAAAAAGAAAGATGAGACAGCTCCAGGTCCCTCATAATGAAAACCACTAAGGACACTTGGAGGGGCTTCATTTCTGTGTTATCTCTAGAGTTGCCAGCCAAGCACAGCGAGCCATTATTCCTAGTCACTGTCATTCAATCAGTCATCAATAATTATTAGAAGCCAGTGAAAGCTGACTGGCACCTGAATTGACATCAAAACTTGGCCCTGTGATGCTTATTCATCAGTGGAAACTTGTCATCTTAGCAGAAAAGAGTGAGTGGGTGGGGCCTCTCATTAGGAGTCATAAATCCATGTTCCTCAAACCAGCACCTCTGCACACAGCAAATCAATACTTCTCAAACTTCCACGAGTTTAGGGACAGCATCCCGTTGTTCAGACGTGTACTCCTGGCCCCCATTTGAAGACCTACTGATCACAAACAGCACCTAGTTGTTCCAAACCATTGAGAATCCCTGTAATGAATACTTTTCGGCCTGGTGCATCCTTGCCCCTCAATGACATGTTTGAGAGTATCTGTGAGTTCACACAGGGCAACTAAGTATATAAAAATTTTTATTGTATTACAGTTGCTTTACAGTGTTATGTTAATATCTGCTGAAAAATAGATACTAGCTCAGTGATAACAGGCTGAAAAACTCCATTTTTTCTAAAAACTACAGCAGCATATTTCTAAGAAATATACAGCAGCGTATGACACAGAAACTCAGTGTGTTTCATTGAGTCAGAAATACTCCGTCCTCCGCATCTTTCCTCGTTTGCAGACCTCATAGACACTTCAAGAATGAGAATATGTACCACTATTTTTTTTTTAGCTCAGATCACATAGGGCTTAATTGTTAAACAAACAGACCATTAATAGCAGTTATATCATTGAACTGTCCTGTTTCCGCATCAAGGTCATAACCTACTGTTGATATGAGCTCTAGAATAGGATTACACTGTTATCCATAGCATAACTTGCTCTGGGGATGAGTAATTTAGAACAACAGATGATAAGGCATTTTTGACTAGCTGGTCTAAATTATTCAGAGATGGTTTTATTCTCCAAGGTACCTCAACCAAAATTGTTAATCCATTAAAATCTACGTTAGCCCTTAAAAATTTTTTTAAATTTATTGCCTTGTGGTTGCTTTATAATGTCGTGTTAGTTTCTGCTGTACAGCAGAGTGAATCGGCGATATGTGTACATGTACTCCCTCTTTTTTGGATTTTCTTCCTATTCAGGTCATCGCAGTGCACCGGTAGAGTTCTCTGTGCCACACAGCACGTTCTATTAGCTGTCTATTTCATACATAGTGTCAATGGTGTACATGTGTCCATCCCAACCTCACAATGCATCCCATCCTCCCCTTTTCCCCTTGGTATTCATAAATACGGCAAAGGACGAGTGACAGAGGAAGAGATGGTTGGATAGCATCACCGACTCAATGGACATGAGTTTGAGCAAGCTCTGGGAGATGGTGAAGGACAGGGAGGCCTGGCGTGCTGCAGTCCATGGGGTTGCAAAGAGTCAGACATAACGAGCCACTGAACAGCAATCCACGCATCTGTTCTCCACATCTACTTCTGCTTTGTAAATAAAATGATCAGTACCAATTCTTTTTCAGGTTCCACATGTATGCATTAATATATGGTATTTGTTTTCATACCTCTTACAAGTTCTCGCTTCATAAGTCCGATTGTCAAAGCACTTTGAAGCCATCAAACAAGAGCTGATGTGGAATGGCGGCCACTCTTGCCAGTCTGTAAGATTAAGTGAAGTCACTCAGTCCTGTCCGACCCCGAGGACTGTAGCCCACCAGGCTCCTCTGTCCATGGCATTCTCCAGGCAAGAATACTGGAGTGGGTTGCCATTTCCTTCTCTGTCTGTAAGTTTAGAACTTGTTAATGTTCACCCGACCTGACCAAGAGCTGAACAGTGAAGCCCGAAAGGGTGCCATCCCTCAGACACGTCTGAGGTTCACGCAGGTAATCACCTGGGGGGTCATTGTCAAAGGACACATGCAGGCCACCCTTTACAATTATTTTTGACAAGAATGGGTTAGTCTCTTCACCTTTCCAGTTCTTGCTCCAGCCCCCAGGTTGTCAAGGGGGTAGATAAATACAGTGCTATTTTCTGGGTTTGTTTCACCATCTGTCAGCAGAGTGGGCCAATTTCAGACCATTTGCCGCTTTCATTATTGTCTCAAGGTTGTCACATGAATTGATAAATTTCAGACTGTTTTTCTTGTCCTCATTACGATCTTAAGGTTGTTGTGAGAATAAATTGATTTTGTGCCATTTTTTGTCCTCATTACAGCCTTTGTCACGAGAACGGCTTCATTTTGGAGCCATTTTTGTTCCTGCAACCATTTTCATCATGAGAGAAGAGATCCCTCCACAGAAAGGAGGCGCCCACATCCCCGGGGTAATTTTGGAGCAGGAAGTCCTCCCCCGGAGATCTGTGGAGGGGGAGGGAGCACGTGCCTTCACGAGGGATTCCCTGCCATGACTTCTGTGATCATGGAAAACAGACAAAAAGCAGAACCCCCTCTTCAGGAACTGTTGTTTGCATTGTTTCCTCCCCGCTGTGGGGCAGAGAACATTCTAGACTCGTTCTAGAGCTCTTCCAGGGGGAGCAAACAGGCAGTCCAGAAAACAGAGTGCACAGAAGAAGGCCATATTAGTGACACGGGGGTGGGAGCTCTGTGGGGAGCTTTGCTGGGACAGGTCCCCTAAATTCACATGTGCACCCCACTGGATCCAGCAACTTCCCCATTAGATGTGAGGAGACACCTCACGGACATTTTCCAAACATTCAACTCCCCCAAATGCAGTAATGACCCCCAGACAGGTTTTATTTCCCTTACTAGACAAGTTTGCAGATCCTACCAGACTTAACCTAGATGATAATCAATATGGCCATCTTCCTTAAAGCCAGCTGGGAGCCCAGTGTCTGAATGCAGAGCTGAAGCAGGTGGTAAAGAAAACCTTAGGTTCGAAACCAGCAGGAGGACCCACCGTCTTGAGTTTGAAAAGCTTGCTGCATTAGAGACACTCTGCAGTTAGAATTTACGAGAAGGTCCACTTTGTCTTCGGGTAGACTTGAGCACGTGAGGAAGCAGAAGTGAGCTTAGGGCCAGGTCTTCCAGGGATGGTTACGTCAATTGTGTTTGTCCATTTCTCTGACCAAATTCAAACCAAGCAGGTTTTTACCTGCTTGCTTTATTACATAAAATTTTCCACTGGTTGACTGATTTAATGACAGGCACAATTTGAAGAGACAGGAAGAGGATTATCCAGAGGAAATTGGGACTAGAGAGGATAATGTCTCCAATAACCATATATCTCTGAGGACCTCTGAGCTGCCTGGAAAGAGACAAGCTTCACCGGCCTCTGACAGAGAAAGAGTGATCTGTAACATAGACCTATTCATACACTAAGACCCAGGTGCAAGATAGTAGCATAACTTGGGAATGGCCCAAATGCCTGTCAACTGTGGGGTGGATAAACAGACCCAATACAACAGTACTCCACACCATGGAATACTATTCACCCATAAAAGGGAATGAAGGACGACATGTTTCAACATGGAAGAACCTCAAAAACATTACCCTACATGAAAGAAGCCAGTCTCAAAAGACCCTGTGTTGCATGATTCCATCAGTATGAAAAGTCCAGAATCTATAAATGTCCAAATCTATAGAGAAAGGAACTAGAGAATGGTTGCCTGGGGCTCCTGTGGGGAAGAGAGAAAATGGGGATGGTTGGCAATGGTACAGAGGTTTTGGGGGACTGATGAAAATAGTTTGAAGTTAGATTATTGTGACAGTTGCACAATTCTGTAAATTTTCTAAAATTCATTGAGTTATATTCTTCAAACAGGTGAACATTAGAGAATGCAGAGTATATTGTCAATAAAGCTGTTTTGTAAAAAGTAGCTTAGAGACTGTGAAATACTGTCCCTGATAGACCATAGATGTGGCTACAGTGAAGAGGACTTCGGGGAGGGGGAATAAAGCCGTGGAAACTGATGGGTCTGTTTTGGTTTTTAAGTGAGAATGAACAATTGCATAAACATTTGTCTCTTGAAGATATCAGAAGGGCTCTATTGATTAATTAATGGGCAATAGATGAACAGGAAGAGACAGGACAGTGAACCGGGATTCACATGAGAACTGTCACCAGAAAGGAAATACTCTGGGTGCTTTGGTTAAAGCCATGAGGTTCTCTAGTGATCTAAAGAGGGCCATTGCCTTCTTCCTTCCAGTTTCTGTGAGCTCCTCCCATTTCAGCTGACTCTGGAGTGCTCAGACCAGGTGTCCTAGAGTCCAGTGGGGTTGTTTGGAGATACCTAGAGCTCTGAGATTTTGAGATCAGTTCAATGAAGAGGAAGTGCCACCCATTCAGTTCAGTTCAGTTCAGTTCAGCTGCTCAGTCGTGTCTGACTCTGCGACCCCATGGACTGCAGCACACCAGGCTTCCCTGTCCATCACCAACCCCCCAAGTTTACCCAAACTCATGTCCATTGAGTCAGTGATGCCATCCAACCATCTCATCCTCTGTTGACCCCTTCTCCTCCAGCCCTCAATCTTTGCCAGCATCAGGGTCTTTTCAAATGAGTCAGCTCTTTGCATCAGGTGGCCAAAGTATTGGCGCTTCAGCTTCAACATCAGTCCTTCCAATGAACACTCAGGACTGATTTCCTTTAGGATGAACTGGTTGGATCTCCTTGCAGTCCAAGGGACTCTCAAGAGTCTTCTCCAACACCACAGTTCAAAAGCATCCATAGTTCGGTGCTCAGCTTTCTGTATGGTCCAACTCTCACATCCACACATGACTACTGGAAAACCATAGCCTTGACTAGACAGACCTTTGTTGGCGAAGTAATGTCATTGCCTTTTAATATGCTGTCTAGGTTGGTCATAACTTTTCTTCCAAGGAGCAAGCGTCTTTTAATTTCATGGCTGCAGTCACCATCTGCAGTGATTTTGGAGCCCCAAAAAATAAAGTCTGACACTGTTTCCACTGTTTCCCCATCTATTTGCCATGAAGTGATGGGACCAGATGCCATGATCTTCGTTTTCTGAATGTTGAGCTTT
Organism: Ovis aries; assembly: GCF_016772045.2. Classification (NCBI taxonomy): domain Eukaryota; kingdom Metazoa; phylum Chordata; class Mammalia; order Artiodactyla; family Bovidae; genus Ovis; species Ovis aries. The sequence continues at coordinate 3,523,492 of NC_056076.1, forward strand.
AAGCCAACTTTTTCACTCTTCTCTTTCACGTTCATCAAGAGGCTCTTTAGTTCTTCTTCACTTTCTGCCATAAGGGTGGTGTCATCTGCATATCTGAGGTTATTGATATTTCTCCCGGCAATCTTGATTCCAGTTTATGCTTCTTCCATCCCACCGTTTCTCATGATGTACTCTGCATATAGGTTAAATAACCAGGGTGACAATATACAGCCTTGACATACTCCTTTTCCTATTTGGAACCAGTCGGTTGTTCCATGTCCAGTGTCCGTCCTGTTGGAGGAAGGCAAATTGAATGGAGGTGAAGACTCCTTCCAGAAACGTCCAACAAGAAGAAGGAAGGGCAGATGAGTGAGGGGCGTGCTCAGAGGCCCTGGTGACCACGAGCCTGAGCGTCCCTGGGGTGGGACCTTCGCCAGGACAAGGAGCAAGGAGACAACATGTTACGCAGGACGGAACCTCTGTATTGTTCTTACAGGGTAGGGAGCTGCCGGGAGGGAGGGTGATTCTAAGTGGCCAAGGAAGGCCTTTAAAGGCTTGCATGACAGACTCGACGTGTCAGATGAGAAGTCTGGCCGAACGGCCTCCACTCCCCGAGCTGGCACCCAGTCTGGCCTGAGGACTGAATTGCAGCTGCCCCTCCCTGCTCCCCCCAGGCCCAGCGGTCAGAAGGACCCAGTCCTGACCCCTGACCCCCCTGTAGGCAGCCCCGCAGCCCGGTGACTCAGAGTCCTACTGCTTTTCATGAATGCCTCTGAGCAGCAGTACACGCTCAGGCATCTTCTCATTTCACGAGTGTTGGGCTCTGTGTGTATCAAAGGGTCACGTGACCTGTGACGGTGCCTGAAACACACCCCTCCGTCACGTCCTCCGGCTCCCGTTGCGGGCATCTCGAAAGAGCGGCAGGACCACGTCTTCCCTTTGACAAGCGGGCCCCTGCCCCGTCCCCCAGGAAGGCCGTGAGCCCCTCCTGGGCACCGGCACCACCGTGGCTCACTGGCTGGTGACGGCAGTCAGTCTGCAGCCCAGGAGGCGAGGTGCTTGGATCAGTGATAGATAAATCCCAGCTAGAAATACAGGTCCCTGACAACCTAATCACTGAAACCCTGTCAAGTAACCCCTAATTTTGAAGCGAGTGGTTAATTCCCAGCAAATTGATTTATGCACTGTTTGAGGTTTGGCGAGTGCTGTTGTTCGTCTGTGATTACCAGGAACTCGGCACTGCCTATTCATTTAGAGCATTGACACAACCCCGTGCATCTCCCCAGAAATCTCCTTTGTCAGCACATCTAGAATTTGCTAATTAAATCAACGATGACATTATTCACTTTCTCGGGAAAGAAGAAAAGGGCCGGCTCCTCCCCCCGCCAGCCCGCCTGTTCTTTCTCTCTCTCTTCCCTCTTTCCTTCTCTCCAGCCGGGTAAGGACCAAATGGATCAACCTTTAGCCGCCTTTAAACGCAAAGCCAAAGTGTTAGTTGCTCAGTCAGTCTGACTCTGCATCCCCACGGACCATAGCCCGCCGGGCTCCTCTGTCCGTGGAATTCTCCACACGAGAATCCTAGAGTGGGTTGCCATTCCCCTCTCCAGGGGATCTTCGCGACCAAAAGATCGAACCCGGGTCTCTCGCGTTGAGGGCGGATTTTTTACCATCTGAGTCACAAGGAAAGCCCTTTAGCTGCCTTTACTGGACTCTTTTTTGGCCTCCAGCAACAGTGAACAGAGAGCAGCATCCCACCATCTGATTAAGAGTGAACACACACACACACACACACACACACACACACACACACAAGCAGACCAGACACGGGATATTGAATTCACTCCTTTGGGTTAGGGGTTTGACCTAAAAAAACAGATGTTACTTGAAAGACGTGATGTATTTACAATTACGTGGGGCTTAAGATAAGAGACCCTGTATCAAGCGGAGTCAAACCAGGGCAAAAATGGAGAAAATTAGTCCATAAGTAGTAGTGTTACTTTAAAGTCAAATAGGGGACATTGAGACCAACTGGAAATTTGAGAGAGCAGAAAGCCATTCCCGGAGGCCAGAGGGTCACCGTGGGGGCGAGGGGAGACTTGTGTTTCCCAAACCCAAGGTGGAGTCGCCCCAGGCACTGGAACCACAGAGAAGGCCCAGCTCCCGTCAGAGACCAGGAGAGGCACCCAGGCCCCTTTTATCTCCCCCATGGCCAAATCTGAGCCTGGGACATGCAGTCTGGAGACGGGAGACAGAGCAGGGGCTGGGCCCGTAGCGAGCGGGTGGCAGGCCCGGGGTCAATGGAGAGAAGAGACAGCTCCCACAGCTGGGACGGGCACCCAAGACCAGCAGAGACCTGGGCTTGGGGCTGCGGAGAGCTCAAGGTGACCCTCACAGCTCTGGGCCTCAGAGGAAAGAACGCTAGGAAAGTGCCGTGGAGAATTTATTCCACCCGTCGGAGCCCTACTTTTGCCTCCCGTAAATAGGTTGGCAAAGTCCTCCCCACAAGGCCCACAGGCCGACTCCACCGGCCACACGTAGGTTTTCTTTCCTTCCCTCCCAATAGTTTAGAATCATCCCTGGATGATCTCAAAGGAGAGACGGTGACAGGTTTTGTCTCAGCCACGATCTGGCCGCCGCTCCTCAAGGCTCTGCTAGGCCTGTCGTCTTGGGGTGAATCAAGTACCCAAGTCTCACATCACACTCTTTGACCACCAAGGCAGCCCTCCATGCTCACCACAAACCCGTCTGCCTGCAGGCTCTGCTTTCTGTCCTCTTAACCTTCAACACAGGCGTCTGTGCGCCGGGCTGCAAACCAGCCCCGTTGGGTGCAGCCCGATGCTGTGAATAAAGTTTTATGGGAACACAGCAGTCCTCGGCAACACACGGCGCCTGAGACTGCAGCGCTATGGCTGCGAAATGCACCAGAGATCGGGCAGTCTGGGGATCCTGGATGACTTCCTCCCCCTCCGTTACAGGACAGGCTCACTGGCCCCTGCTTCTAACAACGGCTCCAAATGAAGATCCTCCCTTGAGAATGAATAAATGCGATCACTGTCTCTGCCTCTCTGTTTTTAGGTCTTTATTGAATGTGTTACAGTATTGCTTCTGTTTTACGTTTTGGCGGGGGCCGGGGGAAGGGGGGCAGTTTGGCCGTGAGGCATGTGCGATCTTAGTTTCCTGACCAGGGATGGAACCCTCACCCTGGGCACTGGAAGGCAGTCTGAACCACTGGACCACTGGGGAAATCCCATCTCAGCCCCGCATGAGGTGTGTCTGGAATTCCATCTCCGCAGTGACTCCCCAGCTTGAAAGTGGGAAGCAGACAGGGAGCGGAACCCGAAACAGAACAGCTGGTGAGTTTCATAGAGAGAGCCTAGACTGGAGAGGTTCGTGAAAAATAGGCACCTTCTCCCCCAAACCCCAGGAGACCCGAGATCCGGCAGGTCCTGCACAAGCTGTGGTCCTTCCCAGCGTTAGGGCTGGGCTGCGCCTTTCCTGGTAAAGCCCGCTCCTTCTCTCTGTAGGAGTCTGTAGAAGTGGGGGAAGGCAGGGTAGCAGTCAGCCCGTGTGCCAGGCGGGCATGGACCAGGCACCGGTACCAGGGGATGTGACCGAGTGGGCAGCTCCCCTCTTCCCCCGCCTCTGCCCAATCACCCCGACCTGGCTGCAGGCTCTGCTTTCAATGAGCATAACTTCCTTGGAAATAACTGCACCACATTCCAAACCACAGTCTTGTTTATAAGAAAGGTGATGGCCCCTTCTGCCTTAAGTCTTCACTTCTGAACTTGAAGGAGAGCTTGCCTCAACCCGTGGCTACTCATCAAATATTTTTTTTTTCCCTCTCTCTAGCTTGTCATTTAGTTTAATGTTGCAAAACAAGGCAATTTTTTAAAGTAGAATCTGATTTTGCAAAGAGATGTCTGAACTTAAGTGAAATATGGTTGTAACAAAAAGCCACCAAATATGACAGCTTTGTTCTACCAATGTGATTCTAGAAATGAACTGCAGAACCGGCTGTACGGGTCTGCGAACAGAGCGTGTGTAACAGACCAGACTCGAGGAAACACCGCACACCTCATGGCCAACAGCAGACCCTGCGTTCACCGTCCTGCTCATTCAGCGGCCAAGGCTAGCTTCCCAGTACTCCACTGCTCCTTCCAGCCCGCAGCCCGACAAGACCACCTCGCTTTAGAGAGACAGGATGACACGATTCAGGGATGCTACCAAATTCTTTGATTTGTAAAATGCTTTGTGATGACATTTCACAGAACCAGTCTGGTTCTGATAGCTTGGTAGGTAAAAAAAATTCTGCCTACAATGCAGGAGACCTCGGTTCTATTCCTGGGTCAGGAAGATCCACTGGAGAAGGGATACGCTACCCACTCCAATACTCTTGGGTCCCCTTGTGGCTCGGCTGGTAAAGAATCTGCCCGCAATGTGGGAGACCTGGGTTTGATCCCTGGGTTGGGAGGATCCCCTGGAGAAGGGGATCTCTAGTATTGTGGCCTGGAGAATTCCATGGACTGTACTCCATGGGGTCACAAAGAGTCGGACATGACTAAGCAAATTTCACTTCACTTCTGATGATATTTCAGGAAGCCACATGGAGCCAGGCGCTAATTTTCAGGAGCTATATGTCAGCACTTGGAAGACAGAGGACACTGGAAGCCGTGGCTTGGAGCCCGTGACTCCAGACCCAGCACAGTGCGGTTCCCATGGCCCAGCCTCAGAGTGCATGAGTCGCAGGACAGCCCGCTGGCCCCTCCTGACTGGACAGAGAGCCCGGAGAAACCAAGAAAGGGGCCCATCACCAATAAGCGGAAAAATAATCCCTGCCACCTTATTGCTTTGCCATAGGAGCCCTCCAGAGGGAAATCCAGGGACAGATGCAGGGGCTGTGTGGATCAGGGTCCAGCAGCGCTGCCCTGGGGGTGGGGGATGGAGGGAGAATGTTGGAGGAAAAGAGACTGCGAACAGCAGAGAGGCAAGGCAGAGGGAAGACAGCTCTCAGCTCCACAGCCGTAGAGAGGACCACATTCACCGAGTCTGCTCAGGAATAAGCCACGTGCTTAACCAAGGGCACACCCGTAGAACACACATCACACGGTTCACTTTGAGACTAAACTTGACCTCGTGTGGAGGTCTGGTCTGGGCACTGCTGTAGGTGATATGTCTGCCCAAACAGGCATCTGCAGATGTAAACGTGTAGCAGCTATACTCTGCAGGTATCTTGCCTGTGGCTATAAACACCATTTTGACTGCTCTTTGACCACTACTTTCTATTTGCTATTATTCACTATTTTCTGGGGTTTAGCATCACTTAGGATGAACCGTGAGGGATGTAAGTCAAGTTTAATGAAGAGTCAGTGATAGGAAGTGATGTCATTGCTTTGCCAGAGAAATGAGTAGCTGGAAAACTGGTATTTAGCAAGGCCTGGCCAACAGTGGACAAAGACACCCACAAGGACTTGGTGCAAACCAACCAGACAGATGGGGAACCATCTCCAAACTGGTTCTACACACGACCTTCAGTGAAGCCACAGATGCCAAGAGATTTGTTGATGGGGACAGGAAATGCTGGCCTCCACGTGGACTGGTTCTGGGTCTGAGTCTTTCAGTTAGAGTCTCATTAAAGGATGGAGGTGGGGAGGAGTTGTGGTGTGGTATGGGGTCATGGGAGGAACAGGAAGACCAAGTGCCCTGCATCCTGGGAGATGGCCAGCTTCCAGGGCAGCTCCTCAGCCAGCAGATGCTCGACGAATCCTTCTTGTCTCTGGTTTATCTTGTATTAAGCTAAATTAAGCTTTAACATGGTTCTCCAAAGGGACGTAGTCTTAAGACAGTATCAGGTAGAAAGAGAAAGCTGCCCTCCTCCCACGTGGGCTGATAAGCATATTCACACTCTGCCATTCAGGTCACTATCACCATGTCTTGGTGTGAAAGTGTCTGGGGCAAAGAGTGCTCATGGCCGTCTTCGCATAAACACGTCCTTCTGTAACCAGGATAGGGAGCTGATCATTTCCAAGGTTTTGCCTTGACGCTAAAATCATGTTCATACCTAGGGAAGGGTTGCCATGTGAGAGGCATGGTGCCAACATCTCTCCATAATCTTTTCCAGATTCATCTCAGAGAAGACGAAGCCCCTTGTGTGCTGTGTCTCCACTCAGCAAGTGAATGCCTGCCCCACTGACACCCAGAAGGGCAGTGGTTGCCTCACCGTCACTGCTGGGATAAAGGCTGAGGGACTGGCACATACCCATCAGGCTACGGTGTCCTCACCCTTGTGCCAGTGCCCAGGGCCTGCCTGCCGGGTGTCCACTCTGGACTTGTGGGTGGTGCCCCTGGCCTCCCCTCTGGGTGTCCACTCTGGAGTCGTGGGTGGTGCCCCTGGGCCTCCCCGCCGGGTGCCCACTCTGGAGTCGTGGGTGGTGCCCCTGGGCCTCCCCGCCGGGTGCCCACCCTGGAGTCGTGGGTGATGCCTATGAGCCTCCCCACCGGGTGCCCACTCTGGAGCTGTGGGTGGTGCCCCTGGGCCTCCCCGCCAGGTACCCACTCTGGAGTCGTGGGCGATGCCCGTGAGCCTCCCCTCCAGGTGTCCACTCTGGAGTCATGGGTGGTGCCCCTGGGCCTCCCCGCCAGATGCCCACTCTGGAGTCATGGGTGGTGCCCGTGGTTCACCTTGCCTGGTGTCCACTCTGGAATCATGGGCGTCTGGCCAGATGGAGACTGGGGGTCACTTGATTACTATATATAAATATCCAAAAGGCAGGCTCAGGGAAGAGAAAGTGATCAAATTCCATATGTTTCAGGAGGCAGGATAACATCAGGAAGCAGTTTTCGGTAAAGAATTATCTTCCAATAGTTGAAGTGAAAGTGAAAGTGTTAGTCGCTGAGTCGTGTCTGACTCTTTGTGACCCCATGGACTGTAGCTCACCAGTCTCCTCTGACCATAGAATTCTTCAGGTAAGAATATTGGAGTGGATATCCATTCCCTTCTCCAGGGATCTTCCCAACCTAGGGATCAAACCCACATCTCTTGAGTCTCCAGCATTGGCAGGTGGATTCTTTACCACTGGTGCCATCTGGGAAACCACTTAATAATATTGTTGTTTGTTTCCGTTGCTAAGTCATATCCGACGCTGTGACCCCATGGTCTGCAGGATGCTATGCTTCCCTGTCCTTAACCATCTTCTGGAGTTTGCCCACTCACTTGCATTGCGTCAATGATGCCATCCAACCATCTCATCCTCTGTCGTCCCCTTCTCCCCCTGCCCTCAATCTTTCCCAGCATCACAGTCATTTCCAATGAGTCGGCTCTTTGCATCAGGTGGCTGAAGTATTAATGCTTCAACTTCAGCTTCAGCCCTTCCAATGAATATTCAAGGTTGATTTCTTTAGGATTGGCTGGTTTCATTTCCTTGCAATCCAAGGGACTCTTAGGAGTCCTCTCCAGCACCACAGTTCAAAAATATCAATTCTTTGGCACTCAGCCTTCTTTATGGTCCAAATCTCACATCTGTACCTGACTACAGGAAAAAAAATAATATTGTATGAGTAATAATAATGTTGTTCATAATAAAATGGCAATTGGATGCTTACTTTGGGTCTTCAGTTCCCACTAATCCATACAACACCCCATGAAGTAAGTGTATTCATTGTTATCTTTATCTTATAGAAGAGAGAGGAGAAAACAAAGAGACTGGCAGGTTCAAATAAATTGGTCAAGTTCACACTGGTAGACAGGGTAAGTACTTGAATCAAATCAAAATCTATCCACAGAAGACCCCACACTGTTTTCCAGAATATTTACCTTAAGACAAGATTACAGGTACATTTTACAAATAGCAAAGATTTATCCCAAAGCTCAAAACAGAGACAGCAGGGTCCCTTTGCCAAAAATCTCAGGGCTCTCCATTCTGGAGTGATTTGAAAAAGCGTCACTGGGAATTTGTCTTTGATTTCACCCAGAAATATTGACACACATGCTGTTATGACAAGGCAAAACAGCCGTCATGTGTAGCTTCTCATGAATCCAGAAATTAAATTTAACTGCACTGGCTGTAATTCATCCAAAATTTAAAATAAATATGAAAAGCGCTGCTTTTTCCAAAGCTGGTCTTCTCTGTATAATGCAGTTGATATGTTTAAACATGTCACCACGGGATATGTACCCATATCTGCACCTTTACAGAAACAGTGTTCCTAGAATGTGGACTTCAGTAATAAAAAAAAAAATGCAGGCTTAAAAATACCATCTTAATAAACATTTATCAGTTCTTATCGAGCAGAAAAGGGAAACATATTGTCTTCTCTTATCTTACACCGGCTGGAATATATAAATTCATATTACAAGCAGCTTCATTTTTCTTCCTTTCTTCTTCCTGATTATTCTTCCATGCAGATATGCACCATGGGAGGGTTTGCTGCGCATTAACGGCAATTTCACAGCCTCAGCACCCTTGATATTTGGGCTGGATCACTTCTTGTGGGGCCATCCCATGCCTTGTACGCTGATGAGCAGCGTTCCTGGCCTCTACCAACTAGGTGCCAGTGAGACTGTCCCTCCAACCCCCAGACATCTCCAGTTCAGTTCAGTTCATTTCAGTCGCTCAGTCGTGTCTGACTCTTTGTGACCCCAAGAATCGCAGCACGCTAGGCCTCCCTATCCATCACCAACTCCGGAGTCCACTCAAACTCACGTCCATCGAGTTCACTCAGACTCATGCCATCCAGCCATCTCATCCTTTGTCATCCCCTTTTCCTCCTGAGGTTATTGATATTTCTCCCGGCAATCTTGATTCCAGGTGTGCTTCTTCCAGCCCAGCGTTTCTCATGATGTACTCTGCATATAAGTTAAATAAGCAGGGTGACAATATACAGCCTTGACGTACTCCTTTTCCTATTTGGAACCAGTCTGTTGTTCCATGTCCAGTTCGAACTGTTGCTTCCTGACCTGCATATAGGTTTCTCAAGAGACAGGTCAGGTGATCTGGTATTCCCATCTCTTTCAGAATTTTCCACAGTTTATTGTGGTCCACACAGTCAAAGGCTTTGGCATAGTCAATAAAGCAGAAATAGATGTTTTCTGGAACTCTCTTGCTTTTCCATGATCCAGCGGATGTTGGCAATTTGATCTCTGGTTCCTCTGCCTTTTCTAAAACCAGCTTCAACATCTGGAAGTTCACAGTTCACATATTGCTGAAGCCTGGCTTGGAGAATTTTGAGCATTACTTTACTAGCACATGAGATGAGTGCAATTGTGCAGTTGTTTGAGCATTCTTTGGCAGTGCCTTTCTTTGGGATTGGAATGAAAACTGACCTTTTTCAGTCCTGTGGCCACTGCTGAGTTTTCCAGATTTGCTGGCATATTGAGCACAGCACTTTCATAGCATCATCTTTCAGAATTTGAAAGAGCTCACCTGGAATTCCATCACCTCCACTAGCTTTGCTCATAGTGATGCTTCCTAAGGCCCACTTGACTTCACATTCCAGGATGTCTGGCTCTAGGTGAGTGATCATACCATCGTGATTATCTTGGACATGAAGATCTTTTTTGTGCAGTTCTTCTGTGTATTCTTGCCACCTCTTCTTGGTATCTTCTGCTTCTGTTAGGTCCATACCATTTCGGTCCATCATTTCAGACATCTCCAGACATCTTCGAATGTTGAGGAAGGGGCGGGGTCCCACCGCAGTAGATGTAGGTGCGTTTTCAAATCTTTCTGGTGTTGAAGCTGAGAGACCATGAATGTGACCAAGCTTGGAATCAAGTCATATTCAAAGAACTCAGTGCAGAGATTGGAAGAGTGAATGTCACGCAGTAAAATCCACATGTCCCCTCAGGACTCATCACCTCTAGGCCATCTCCTGAGGGGCTGTGCCCTTCTGCAGCTTTGGAGCCCCTTGTCCCCAAACCCCCTGGAAAGCAGCCTTGCGCTTCCTGCCTCTGGTTTCAGCATCCGCACGGGAGCCTCCCATCTCTGCTCCCTTAGGGGCGCTGGGCTCACCCGCATGGAGGAGCCGGGTGCCTCCAGAACGCTACGGAGAAACCAGCACAGTCAGCAGCCTCAGTCCTCACACAAGCCGATGGAATCCCGTGGACGCACTTTTCAAGCCCATGTTGTGGTCCTGTGGGTGCCAGCTGTGTTGTTGTCCTCAGAAAGGACACAGCTGGCCTGGCCACCAAGAAGGACTGACCACGTGGAAACAGCACCACACACATAGGATGGTGTGGACATCACTGAGCGCCGGGACGGACAAGGCCTCCCTTGACACGCAGCGGGCGCTCTGCAAGTATGTGGGGAGTGGATGCATAAGTCGCCTGAATGCAGGAGCAGACGGGCCGCATTAGGTCGCCGTGGGGAGAGAGGTGCTGTGCTGTGACCTGAGCCGACTGCCCGCGGCGGCTGTGGGCAACGCGGCTGGCCTCGCCTGCGTGTTCCGAGCGTGCTTAGGCATCCTCCACTCTCCGCAGCCCACCTGGTCCTGCCCGCCTGGTCTCTGTAGAGAAGCTTTCCCCCAGTCTCCTCTGAAGCTGCACTGATGGCTAGGACCTCCTGTTTGGTGAGTGAGTGAGTCTCCCCATGCTCAGATAAATAAATGTTGAAGTTATCACATGCTGCTTATTGAACACACACATTGCCAAATGAGGCTGGCTACTCACTGATTTTGTTAAGCTGTGAGTACTCGAATTCAACACAGAACATATTGCCTCTTGAAACACAGTAGAGAAAGCCATTGTCATCAAACCACCCTCTTTGGGGGATCAGTTATTCAGAAGTTGCCTTCAGAAACTGCCTTTCCAATGAGACCCTGAGTTTCCAGAACCCATTCATCTCATCTTTATCTTGATCACTGGTCCTCTCTCAACAAAACTTGTATAATTTTATGTTTCATGAATATTCATTGAAAGGACTGATGCTGAGGCTGACACGCCAATACTTTGGCCACCTGATGCAAAGAGCTGACTCGTTGGAAAAGACCCTGATGCTGGGAAAGATGGAGGGCAGGAGGAGAAGGGGACGACAGAGGATGAGATGGTTGGATGGCATCACTGACTTGATGGACATAAGTCTGAGCAAGCTCAGGGAGACAGTGAAGGATGGGGAAGCCTGGCGTGCGGGAGTCCATGGGGTTGCAAAGGGTTAGACTCGACTGAGTGGCTAAACAGCAGCAGTTGGTCATCCTTGGAAATGCTGTGTACTTTCATGTTTGATTGTCTCTTTCAGAGTCTGGGAGGTGTCTTACCACTGTCAAGCTTTCTAAAAATAAGTTTGTTGAAGCAGAATCAGTTTGGTTCTTGATTTCTGCTGCAAATCCCAGAGACCAGGTAAGCTGGAGCCTCTTGCCCTGCAAGCCTGGTCACTGGCTTGGCTGCTGGAGCAACTAAGTTAAGAGTCCTGAGATGAAGGAGGCGCCTGAGGCGGGACCAGAGCCAATCCATTTATGAGACCACTTGGAGACCATTGCTAACGTTTCCATCTTTAGAGACGGCTCTTGAATACCTGTGGGTTCTTGGACCTACTGGCTGAATGCTTGTGCTGACTCCCACCCTGAGTTTTTTATACTTTCTTGCTTCACTTTCAAGATACCCGAGTGATTTCCACGTGGCCTCAGGTGCTCACAATGCAGTCGGATTCCTCTGGGCACTAACGTCCTGTTTGAATGATTTCTGCAACAGTTACTGTTCAACTAGGCAAAATGCCCTTTTAAAGGGCAAAACGAACTCTGTCTCAGCTTGACTGGGGGTGAAACATAACCTGGAAAATTCCAGTGATCAGTTGAAAAAAAAAAAAAAAAAGCTATTCCTGAAAAAGTTCCATTCTCCCCATTTGAATGTAAGTCCCTTGGGAAAAGTCCAAGGAACTAGAAAACGTGTAGCTCGTTATTATTTGTATAGATTATGCAAACTTTGCCTTTTAAAAAACAATGACTAAGTTGCGGAGGATCAGGAGGAGAATTTGGACTGCATTTAAGTGAGAAGGATTAGCTAGCAGGATGCTGATTTATAAACGGCAACCGCCAATTCCTTACATTCTGCACTGCGATCCCGGCTCCCGCTCAGTAATTCCCAGTGTTCTCTTTTGAAAGCCCTTGGTACTCAGTCAGCCCTGAGGTATAATGTTTGATAATATAACTACTGCTTCTGTCACTGCGTTTTGTACAAACGCATTATATGTGGCCCGGAATGGTAAAGATTTATGTATGGGTATGGAAAATAAAAATCAGCATTGATTAAAAGCCCCAGATAGACCATCCAATACCGCCCAGAGAACATCAGTTATTTTGCATTTTGACATGGCGATTGATAACTCATAAATGCAAGCACGAATGACAAATGCGGATGGAAACTGGCTTTGACAAAAACGATAACAGTATCAGTCTCCAGGGGCGTTGGAGGTATAAGCAGGAACTGTTTAAAATATTTAATCATTTTATGAAGGCTGCAAGATGCTGTTTGACCCTGAAGGAGTGTGAATGTCACATGGATCAGAAATTGCCAAGTCTTTGAAGTGAAATAAAAAAAAATGGTGTTATTATAGATCCTTCTTGACATCCTATCATTTTTGTATAGGATTAAAAATATGTATACAAAGCTCTAGATAAAGGACTCTAGCAAAGGATGTCTTGGTTGAGGGAAAAGAAAGTCAAGACATACCAGTTGTGAAATTTTCCTCCCAAATCCCAAAGCATTTCTTTTCTTTTCTGCCAAATGGTGAGAAAAGGGCTGAGAGCTCCCAATAAAAAATGCCTTTGGATTTTAAAGAAAGGGTAAATCACACTTTGCTCGTGTTACCATGGGTCCAGCTGCTGGAGTTTTCATCTCCTTCCTCTCACGTCCCTGCTCCACTAGGGTGTTGTGTCTACCATGCTTGTTTACATATGGGCTAATGGTAAATTAACACGGGGCGGATTTATACACCTTGTGGGAGTATTTGGTCCACAGTGAACTGGTAATCCTGGCTCTTATCTAAGGTGCTGTTAAGCCCCTCCTGGCCGCCGGCAGCCCGCACCTCTGAGGGTGCCCTGGCGGCCTGGGGCCGGTGGACCTGCAGGAGCGTCCCTTCACCAGGCAAGACCGGCTCCTGCTCCATCCAATGGCAGGGAGGGAAGCCTCAGCCTCCCAGTCCCCTTGCGTCTCTGTGGTCCTCTTCTTGTTCCTCCCACCCTGGATTTCTGCCTCCTAATTCTGCCTTGTCTGACGCATGCGGGTGAGGAGTGGCTTTTTCAGGCCCTCCCCTCTCTGATCTGGACGGGGACCGTGTACTGGTGTCCAGTTGGTCTGGGGTATTTCCCCCTCTCCTTTTGGGCCATTCTGTCGTCCTGGTGGTCAGGAGTCTGCTCTCTGGGCTGGAGCGCCGGGTGCAGGGAGGCTGCAGGCCAGGAGAAGGCACGGCAAGCTTTCCCTCTCATTCAAGCGTCAGTGTCCTCCCCTCTGGGAAAGCATTTTCCCTACGGCCTACATCCAGGGCGCCGGGGGACCTGCCCTGCAGAGGGTTTGCTTGTGCAGGAGTGAGGCTTTGCGGGCTCTCTGACAGTCGTTATCTCGTCCACGTCCGTGCACCAAACACCCACAAACATGGTCACACTTATTCTCACATTTACACAAACCCTCACACACACATGCACCTCACTCACTCTCACATATGCTCCCCAAAATACACACACGGAGACCCTCGCACACACACAGAAACCCTCACACACTCACACCTGTACACATTCCACCCCGGTGAGCTGAATTACGCCTTCCAAAGATGTCCGGGTCTGAATCCTGGGACCTGTGAAGGCTTCCCTGTAGGGAACACGTGACTCTAAGGCGTGATGCAATTCCTCATCTGGGGACGGGGCGCAGTGAGGGTCGCGCTGTGTCTCCCCAGGAGGCAAGTTTAAGTCCTCACCCCTCATCCCCGTGAATGTGACCTTCCTTAGAAACAGCGTCTCTGCAGATGTGATTCACTTAGGACGCCGTCCTTTGGAGTAGGTGGGCTCTAAATGCAGTTACCGGTGTCCTTATGGGAAGCGCCTAGGACACAGATACACAGAAGCTGGCTGTGCGTTGAAGGAGGCGGGAATGCGGGACGCGGCAGCCAGGGAGGCCTGGCTCGGCCGCCTCCAGCTGGAGCTGGGAGAGAGGTCAGGCCAGATTCTGCTTCCAAAAGGAACTAAGACTCCCAACGCCTGGCCTTTAGACTCCTGGCTTCCAGAATCATGAGACAGCAGATTTCTGCTATTTGCAGCACCCCTCCCTCCCTCTTTAGGGTCATCTGTTAAGACTGACACCAGGCACCTATACAGCCACCGTGGACTGCTTTCCATGCATAAGACTCTGCCCTCAACAGTGCCTGTGTCTTACCACATCTAGCTCTTCCTCCGGAGAAGGCGATGGCGCCCACTCCAGTGCTCTTGCCTGGAAAATCCCATGGGTGGAGGAGCCTGGCAGGCTGCAGTCCATGGGGTCGCTAAGAGTCAGACACTACTGAGCAACTTCACTTTCATGCATTGGAGAAGGCGATGGCGCCCACTCCAGCACTCTTGCCTGGAAAATCCCATGGGCGGAGGAGCCTTGGAGACTGCAGTCCATGGGGTCGCTAAGAGTCAGACACGACTGAGCAATTTCACTTCCATGCATTGGAGAAGGAAATGGCACCCACTCCAGTGCTCTTGCCTGGAGAATCCCATGGACGGAGGAGCCTTGGAGACTGCAGTCAATGGGGTCGCTAAGAGTCGGACACGACTGAAGGACTTCCCTTTCACTTTTCACTTTCATGCATTGAAGAAGGAAAGGGCAACCCATTCCAGTGTTCTTGCCTGGAAAATCCTAGGGATGGGCTTCCGTCTACGAAGTCGCACAGAGTCAGACACGACTGAAGTGACTTAGCAGAAGCAGCAGCAGCAGCAGCTCTTCCTCAGTCCTTGGAAACAAATGATATCATCCCCTCTTTACAGGGGAGCAAACCAAGGCCAGGTGGGGAAGGTACCCTGTGCCAGGTCCCACCACTGGGAAGGGGTGGTTCTAGGATTTGGACTCATGTCGACTACAAACTCCACGTCCGCAGCCTCACTGATTGTGGGGGAAGCCCCTCCACAATGCTGATCTGTCCCTCGTCCCCTTCCCCACATCCTGTCTACCTCACAAGAGGCCATCAGATGCTGTTTCCAGCTCTGAAATCCCCCAGAAGCTACTGAAATGCTTTGCATGCCTCAGCCCGGCTTTCACAGCATCTAGGAGCCAGACCCACCCCATCCTTTCACGCCATCACCCGCAGTCCACCCAGGCACCTCCTTTTCCCAACCTTGCCAGCGTACTTCCCACCCCTCCTCAAGTCTCACGGAGGCTTTCCTTCATCCAGGATATCTTCCCTTTTTTGTTCTACTTGTTAAGCAAAAACTCTAATTCTATGAAGATTTTTCAATTATTTGAGTCCATACCAATATCTCCTTTCTCTGAATTCCTGTTTTTCGTGTTACACGGCCTAGAATATGATTCCTCTTTATTGATTTCATGTTAGTTTCATTTTCTCTAGCTTTAAATTTCTTGAAAATACTAAAAGAAAAAAACACACACAGGAAAATGTCTCTCTTTTCATGAACTTTATAGTTCACCTGAGAAGACACAAGTTGTTAACAGAACAGTCCATCAACACTAGCCACGGTCAACATCCCTGGATTGAATGTGAAGGCAGCAAGCTCCTTGTGGAGAACGCAAGACTAGAGAACCCAAGTCAAGAGAACTTGGGTCTGTCCCCTTGAGGAAGTCCCTCCATTTAACCAGAGCTTTTTAACTATCAACAAAGTAGATATTTGAGTTGAAGATCTCTAATGGTCTTGATTCCTGGGCTGGAGAAGGGAATGACTACCCACTCCAGTATTCTTGCCTGGAGAATTCCATGGACAGAGGAGACTGGCAGGCTACAATCCATGAGATCGCAAAGAGTGGGACATGACTGAGTGACTAACACTTTCACACTTTCACTTTCAATATCTCTTTAATCTCTGACATCCCATGGTCCAGAGTTGGCATCAGGATGCCTTCCTAACCAAAAGACATCTTCCTGCACCCCAGCATCCTGCTGGATCCGTGCGAGTCACATTTCCACAGGAGCACCGTGTCTCAGGTTATTAATCATCCTGAAAACCTGGTTCATGGATTATTCAGATCCAGGGAAGCCCACCTCACCATCAAGTCTTTGCTGGCACAGAAATCTTGAACGCTGTTCCTGGCTTCTGCTACGCTGGCAGGATACAGTCACACAATGCCCTCTGATCCAAGGACTGAAACACAGTCCCAAAAAGCCAGTGCAGAATTTGGCCCGACTTCTCCTGTCTGGCATGGACATAGCAGGAAGTTCTAGACCAAGAGAGAGGCCCTTTGGAGCCGTGGCTCCCTCCTGTGAACCATCCACCCGTGAACCTTGGGCTTCACAATCAGCTTCTGGGCAAACTTTGTATGCAGTAGCTTATTGCTCCGTTTAAATCTAAATGCAAGGTCACAGATAATGGGGTCTCAGGGCACAGTCTCCACTTGGTACCATCGTGACAGCAGGGGACATTCAGGAAGAGGTGGGCTAAAGCTCACAGAGGATGGGGCAGCTCAGTCAAAAAAGAAATGTGGTTTCGCTTCCCAGGAAAAGGCGTCCCGTCCATGGTGACAGGCCCTACGAAAGGCAGTCAAATATTTCCCCTCAAAGGCCATTCAATGCCCATTCTGACTGTGGCTACACACAGAAGCAGCAGCAGAGGAGACATGGAAATGGTACATGTTCTTACTTCAGGTCAAGCTAATGAGCAGTCCTGTCCCCACGATGGCTCCACTCAGAGCTGCGGGTGTCCCGTCCCCCGCTCGCCTGCCCCGTCCAGACCGATGAGCCCTTGGATAGAACAGAAGTGCCAGCCGACTGGCCCCTGGACGCTCCCTCCCTCTCTCTGGCTGTGAGGGTGTCTTATACATGCTCTGCCTGTGGGGCTGTTGAGCAGTTTCTGACTACTAAATTGCTGTCTTGCCAACAGTAGGCTGTGCGTGTTTAGTCTTGTCCGACTCTTTGCAACCGTTTGGACTAACCCTCCAAGCTCCTCTCTCCATGGGATTTTTCAAGGAAGAATACTGAAGTGGGTTGCCATTTCCTTCTCCAGGGGATCTCCCAGACTCAGGGATATTAAAATCATTATTATTTTTTCCTGTATCAAGGCATTGGTATGAAAGTCTTTTATTTTAGAGTGAGAGATGTCCAGTCAACAGCACCGTTAGAAAACGCAACGTGGCGGCGGCACTGCTCAATAGCACTTTCTGCAGTGATAGAGACGGTCTAAGATCTGCACTGCCAGTGTGGCAATCACTAGCCAAATGGAGCTCTTGGGCACTTAAAATGTGGCCAGTGTGGCTGAGGGACTGATTTTTTGACTTAAGAATCTTTACCGTCTGAAACACCAAGGAAGCCCTTGACCTAATTTAGAAAGTGAAGTCACTCAGTCGTGTCCAACTCTTTGCGACTGCATGGACTGTGCCAGGCTTCTCTGTCCACTGGATTCTCCAGGCAAGAATACTGGAGTGGGTTGCCATTTCCTTCCCCAGGGTGTCTTCCTGACCCAAGGATCGAACCCAAGTCTCCCACATTGCAGGCAGACGCTTTACCCTCTGAGCCACCAAGGAAGCCTTAATTTAAATGCATTTAAATTTAACATTTAAAAAGCTACTGGTGACTAGCGGAAGCCATATTGGACAGAGCTGGCCTAGAGGAAGGGCAGAAGCCAGGTCAGGAATGTGGGTGCAGAGCTAGGGAGCTAAACTCTACCCCGAGCTTCACAGAAGCATCGAAGGCTCTCAGAGGAGAGATGCCTGTCCAGGGTTGGGGTGCCTGCGCTAGCAGCACGGACGAGGTGTGCGTCTGTGGGGAAGGAAGCAATAGGGCAGGTGGAGGAGGAGAATCCAATCTGGGAGAGAGGACTGGGTGCGTGGAAGAACCAGAGGGGAGGGAGGCAGGGCTTTGTAAATGCCTGATGTGGAAGGGGGAGGGAGGCGCCCCAGTTTGGAGCCTCAGAGACTTGTGAGACTGAAGCCACAGCCACAGGCTCTACTCCCAACCTGACGCTGTTCTCCAAGGGCTTCCCAGGAGGCACCAGGGGTAAAGAACCGGCCTGCCAACGCAGGAAACACAAGAGATGTGGGTTTGATCCCTGCGTCGGGGAGATGCCCTGAAGGAGGGCATGGCAACCCATTCCAGTGTTCTTGCCTGGAGAATCCCATGGACAGAGGAGCCTGGCGGGCTATAGTCCATAGGGTTGCAAAGAGTTGGACACAGCTGAAGTGACTTAGCATGCATGCACACTCTTCTCCAAGGAGCCGCATCTGTGTCTTTCCCTAGGGAATGGCCTACTCCACTCTCTCTAATTCCAACCTCCCTTCACCTAAAGACTAAGAATCAGGATGTTTCTAGAGGCTCCTCCCAGAAGAGGCATATACAGACACTCCTTGGCTCAAAGCAGAGAACTCCAAATGATTTGCTCACATATGTCTATCAAGAAAAATATGTATATCTTTATAAGTTTGTGCTCACAGACTCAATGTAAGCATGATTATTTCTTTATAAATTATAGACCTGTGCCACTAATACTCTATATACTGTGATCTTCAAGAAATAAATATTTAACTAAGATTACATACATAATATTTTACATTATTAATATTTTTAAGGTTTTTTTTAGATTTTTTTTCCTTATATTTTTTACATTAAGCTATGTGACTGAATATGCCTCCTTAACTTTGAAAATCTTGCTTTAAACCTGTGTTTATCAAAGTGTGGCTCACTGTCGCTTAGACTTGGTTTTCAGTCCACAAGATCAAAACTATTTTCACCCTAATCTGGGTTGTTCTTTGCCTTTTTCAGTGTGTTGACATTTGCTTTGATGATATGAAAATGGTGAACAAAACGATGAGCATCTACACACAGCCATATCAGGAGTCGTCATATTCTTCACTGTCACTTACCCACCTTCCCACAAAAAGCCAGTTTCACTGCCTCAAAAAAGTAGTAAGATGTATTGTTTTATTAAATCTAGATCCTCAAATATGTGTTTTTTCACTATTGAGTAATGAAACAGAAATTTCACATAAAGCACATGAGCACCACATCAAAGCAAGAGGTTGATCTTCAGGAAAAGCATTTATGGCCCTGTCGGAGCTTTTTCCATGGAACATCCTTGAAGGAATGACCAAGAGACCGACTATGGTTACTCACATTTGGATGTTTGGCAGACATTTCCTCCAAAACAAACAAAATGGGCCTGTAACTCTGGGCGGGGTGGGGGGGGGGAGTAGTATTTGTTGCCAAAGATAAACCTCAATCTTTTGATAGAAAATAAGAGTTTTGATAAATGTTATCCATCACCATGAGTTTGACAGCTTCCCCCAAACTTCAGAGACTTTGCTGATGAGATTAGGTAATATTAACAAAATTTTGATTGTATATAATGAAATGTGTCAGGATGTGCAGAGCTCAATAGACCAATTTTTCTGAACCAGTGCAAAATGTTACAAAATTATGAATAGATAAAAAAATTATTACAAGTGTAAGAGAGACTAATGGGTTTTAATATTAAAATGTATAAAAGTCCACTGACATAAATTCAGATTCCAAATTACCATTAACCTCAAAACTCACTTGCTGAGTTTTGGTGTAGTATCAGAGAATGCTTACAGTTTCTCTCCTTTTTAACTACATAGCTTTATGAGGATCTTCTTCATATATTTCAACAAACCAACATAGCACAATAGATTAACTGCAGAAGCAGATGAGAAAGTCCAGATATGCATTATATAAAGAATTCCAATCTTCCCACAATTTTTTTGGTTTTGAAAAACAGTTATTTCATAAAAACTATTTTACTTATGCTAACACAAAATAAATAGCATTTGTATTTAAATGAATTAATAAAGAAATATTTTTAATTTTTCAGTTTTAGTTTCCAATATGGTAAATGAGTATGTGCTTAGACTTTGTGGCCGCATAGACTGCAGCCCACCATCCCCTACGGCCAGGGGATTCTCCAGGCTAGAATACTGGAGAGGATTGCCATTCCCTTCTCCAGGGGATCTTCCCAACCCAGGCATCTAACCCAGATCTCCCACATTGCAGGCAGATTCTTTACTGACTGAGCCACCAGGTAAATACCAATATACAAACAAAAGCTGTTGAGGCTGCCAGTTAATTTTAAGAGTATAAAGGTGTCTGGGGACCAAAATTTTGAGAACTGCCCACTTAAGCCGGCAGTGATACAATTTAAAGAACAGCTGAAAATCCAGGTTCTTTTAAAATATAACCTGTATCGGGTTATATTTGTCATCATCCTTGAAAAACAATGCTTTCCACAGATATAATATACACAATTATCATTTAGAACAAACTTCATCCTTAGGGATGGTGGTTGTAAATACACATTTCCAATCATACCCTTGGTCATTTTGGAATTTCTGATCAACTTTTTATCAGATTAGCCCTTGATCATGGCAAATACAGCACTCCTCGGAAGAAACGAAGTGTCAAAGCAAGCAAGTCCTTGTCACCGTGATCTCACATCGTCAGCATTACCTTCAGTCTGCAGTTTCCCTGTGGGAACCTTCCTTGGGGAGGGTCAACCTGGCTAAGAATAGATATATGATTCATAAAGCCCCTTCGCTGGCCACCTGGGAATGGCAGGGCTCTGAATGTTGCCACCGATTTCCCCATTTGCTGATTTGTAGAGCTCTGTCCTACCCTAAACCCACCACACAGGCTCCAGGAGGCCCACGATGGGTCCTCTGACACAGTGAAAACAGGAGACAACAGCAACCTGACTCGTGATGCTTTTAAAACTTTCTTTCTTCTTATAAGAACAAGGAAAGAAAAAGTGCATAATGGGCATATTGTCTATATATATTACATATGTATGATCTTCACACAGCCTAAGAAGTCATCGAGCATACTGAGCGTGCTGCCTGGTGCCTCCACCTAACAGCTCATGGGATGAAGGGCCAGCAGCCAATGGAAAAGACCCCTGTCACTGTCTCTACAGGACGCTGCTGAGCAGGACACTAACCCTGAGCAGAAGCAGGAGGTGGCTCCCTTCTCCATCTGTAACATGTCCAGTACCTGGAGAAGGTCTAACCTTAGAACTCTAGGGTTGGAAGACAGGTGAAGAGTTTCCACAGGGGGCTTCTCAGTGTCCTCCGGAAACATATTCCTGGGATGAACATCTCCACTTGGGAGTTTTCCTTAGTTGTTGTGATTTAGTCACTAAGTCGTGCCCAGCTTTTTTGCAACCCCATGGGCTGTAGCCCGCTGGGCTCCTCTGTCCATGGAGCTTCCCAGGCAAGAATGCAGCAGTTTGCCATTTCCTTCTCCAGGGGATCTTCCCAACCCAGGGATCGAACCCACCTCTCCTGAATTGGAAGGAGGACTCTTTACTGCTAAGGCACCCTAGTAATAGTAGTTATAGTTCATGGTTAATACTAGAAATATTTCTTGGTTCTCTTAAATCCTGTTCCCTTGAGATGGTTGCTCAGGAAAGATGAGAAAGCTGGCCTCGCCCTGCTGTGCGTTAAAGATAAAGAGCGGCTGACTAGGAGGCATTTAGAAAGGGTCAGATGGGCTTTGTCAGCTTCTGCACTTCTTCGGGGGCACTTGAAGGATGAAATGGCGCTAGTTATCACTGCAAGCTGTCCACAAACACGCCTCCTCTCTGAGTAATAGAGCCTGCCGGACATCACACTGCCCAGCAAAAGGCTTGGCTTCTAAAAGCCATTAGGAGCACTCCATCCCCTCCTCCAGGGCCCCCAGCTGCTCTCTGCCCTGCTCTTCCTGGAAGGACCTCCCATTACTGGAGCCTCGTCTATTTTCTCAGGAGGAACTGTCGAAGCCCGGGTGCGATGCCCTGTAGACGGTCTGATGCTTCTGTGCCGCGTCTGCTGTGGGTAAATCACCTGGTGAAGGGCACTGGCAAGTGTAGCCCCCAACATTCTGAAAGATGGGAGAGTTCATCCATGGCCAGCATACACAGCCTGAAATGCTCAATTCCGAGCGCCCCTTCTTCTCACCAGAAGGAGGGTGTGCAAGGGGACGGGAGAGAGGAACCGAGGATGGATTACCTCCTTTCACTGAGCCCGACTCTGTCTAGCAAGCCATGCAATTAACAACAATGCAAATGGGCTCTCCCTCCATCACAGCAAAGCCCGAGTCCACTCTGGAGGATTTACTGGCAGGACTTTCTCGATGAAGCTTTCTAGATCTTTCTGAAGACAAAGCGATGAGTCAATTTGCAGTTAGATGGCAAGGTGTGGACTTTTGTCTCTCCAGACTCCTCTTCCCGGCCCCCCATGGCTTCCCTTCCCCGCCTAGCACGTTCACTTCAATACCCTTATAACTAAATCTGAGACAATGTGTAATTATACAGAAAAAAAAATCTGTCAGAGGATAGCTGAAGTTGCTTAAATTGTGCTGATTTACAAAGATGAGAGGGATTTTTTCCCTCACTTAAAAAAAAATAAGGAGAAAAAATACCTTTTTTGTGTGTGTAATGGCAAACAACCTCCTGCAAAGTCAACTCTTTTTCTGAAAGTCATTGCTAGTTTTATAATTTCTGAGTCATTAGATAACAGATAGAACTCCACACTTAGTGGTTTCAAATGTTTATGGTCCGCAATTCATTCTTAATGAGCTCTCTCCATGTCTTTATTCTTCTTCGCACCCTCCTGCTGGGAAGTGTCTTACTCTGCGTTGCCTTTTGTTAACGATTCCACAATCATTTCAGAGCCATCTCTCCTGCCTTATGTAATTCTGACACCACCGAAGAGCCCAGCTCACGGCCTCGCAGTTGGAAATGTAACCTTTAATGTATTAATTTCTCTTGCTCAAAACAATTTAACCTCTGTCTTGGTTTTGTGATTGCTAAGTGTTCCAATTAAATGCGTCTTTCTTTTTTTTTTTTGTCCTGGAGGGCTGAATCTAACCCGAATTAACTTTTTGCACATCTGGCCTCGCTAGCGTTGGGCATGCCGGACTCCCTTACATGCTCACAATCGATCTATTTTCTACCTCATGAGAACCTGTCATATTTGCAAAACACCTCCCCCCTCAAAAAAAGTGAATTAAAGTAGCTTTAAGTGCTAGGAGCGTTGTCTATGGCGAAAAAACAAATCACTCTAGCCCAGAAGATAGAGGCTTCCTCGAGAAGAAAATATTCCCCTTCCCACCCACCTCCTTCTGAATCTACTGGACCATTTTCCACCATCGAGCAAATGGCTACTAAGAAGGGTGGGGAGGAGCCCTGGCTGAGATACAGCCTGAGTCAGCCAGTGTCAAATGAGGGACCATCGTGGTGGCAGAAGTCTCTGGAAACTGGCTTTGGCATTCACTAAAGTGGGGCATTCACCCCACTCCAGTACTCTTGCCTGGAAAATCCCATGGACGGAGGAGCCTGGTAGGCTGCAGTCCGTGGGCTCGCGAAGAGTCAGACACGACTGAGCGAGTTTCCTTTCACTTTTCACTTTCATGCATTGGAGAAGGAAATGGCAACCCACTCCAGTGTTCTTGCCTGGAGAATCCCAGGGACGGAGCCTGGTGGGCTGCCATCCCAGAGTCGCACAGTGTCAGACACAACTGAAGCGACTTAGCAGCAGCAGCAGCAAGAAATGAATGGAATCTGTCATCTCCTGTCTGGAATCTTCTTAATGGGTGTGTTTGTCTGAGGTCCTCTTAAAAGGCATCGTGGAGTGGAGCACACCACATATCATTGCTAATATTTGCAACACTTTTTTGTTAGACCCAAAAAAACATTGTGTTCCTTATTACAAACACATATACTTATTGGTTTTTCCAGTAGTCATGTACAGATGTGCAAGTTGGACCATAAAGAAGGCTGAGCACCAAAGAATTGATGCTTTTGAACTTGAGAGTCCCTTGGACAGCAGGAAGATCAAACCAGTCAATCCTAAAGGAAATTAACCCCATTCATTGGAAGGACTGATGCTGAAGCTGAAGCTCCAATACTTTGGCCACCTGATGCAAAGAGCTGACTCACTGGAAAAGACCCTGATGCTGGGAAAGACAGAGGGCAGTAGGAGAAGGGGGTGACAGAAGATGAGATGGTTGGATGACATCACTGATTCAACGGACATGAATTTGAGCAAACTCCAGGAGATGGTGAAGGACAGAGAAGCCTGGAGTGCTACAGTCCATGGGGTCACAAAAAGTCTCACAAGACTGACTGACTGAACAGCAACAATACTTACTGCAGAAAAATCTAAAAACATGCCGGCAAAAGAGGAAAAAACAAAACTGACCATCAGCTCATCTTATATTTCTTTTTCAAAAATGTAAACAACTGTATAAATCCTCTACTAACTCATTCTCTGGAGGTTAAAAAAAAAAAAATCCCCCTTAAGTTTTCCAGGATTGGGTTAAAGAGTTTGACCATTTCAGCACCTCTCCTACTTATAAAGAAATTTAAAAGGGAACTGGGCCATTTTTTTAGAGTTCTCTTATTTTAAAAGCAAATGAAAATATTTTAAGGGTTGCATAAGAATTCTGAGTGCTAGAATGTAGCAGATGCCACTTCTCAGGAGTTCTAGGGCCTGCCAGCCAAGAAGGGAGGGCTCACAAAGCCGGGACCAGGTGGGGAGACAGAGAAGGAAAAGCAAACCCTTTCAATTTGATTTTTGGAACCTGGCTCTGGATGAGCTTCCTAACGTCTCCATGCTGGCTTGTTGGGAGCCCTTTGCTGGGGGTCGTAATAACTAATCACAGTAGCGACTGCAATGTGACGGACAGCGCATCAGTGAACACTGAATTATAAATCTTCTGTAATGATTACTTGGCTCAGAGCTGCCCTCTGAAAATCATACGCAATCTTTGTGGCAAGTCTTATCAACACATTCCTCGTAGACACATGTTTTTGAAACTAAAACAATTGTAATTTCCCCCAGTGGGGATGGAATAAGTGGACTTAGTTCTGATTTTCTTGCTTAGGCAACATTTGGTCCTTTGCGAATGTCAACTGGGCTGTTTTAAGAGTATATCTTTTTGGCAGGTGGTTTTATTCTTTCCCTTCCTTCATTTCCAGAACACTTTAGCCCCTGAATTTCAAATCTGTTTACAATGAAGGAGGGGCTGAGACACTTGACCTTGAGCTAAATTAAAGAGGAAGGCTTTTCTTTCCCAGGAATGACGGTGTCTCCCAGGTAATGATCATTCACCTTGGGGCTGGAATTTTAGGAGAAGAGAGTCTGCACTGATGCTGGACTCAAGCCAAGGAAACCTCTTTTCTCTTTCTTGGCTCTTTCACTATTTCTACCCTTTCTCTAGCAGGTTCACAATTGCAGACATGTACACTATTTTTTAAATTACAATAAATAAGATAAATATAATGAATAAGATAAAAATAAATATAATATTTATAATTACATTTATTGTAATACGTATTTAATATTTATGGGCTTCCCTGGTGGCTCAGACGGTTTAAGAATCTGCCTGCAATGCAGAAGACGTGGGTTTGATCCCTGGGTTGGGAAGATTCTCTGGAAAAGGGGATGGCAACCCACTCCAGTATTCTCACCTGGAGAGGTCCCTGGACAGAGGAGCCTGGTGTGGTATAGTCCATGGGGTCACAATATTTATTTATATCTTATTTTTAAGTCATTTGAATTAATAGCCATGTTGCACTGTATTATTGAAGCACTCAGCCTTCAGACTTGGCCCCTTTTGAGCGGTAGTTTTGACCACTAGAAACTCACACAGGCCTCTTGCCTGTGCTGTAAGGTCACCAGAAAGGTCATGAGACAGGGGCCATTGAGGCGGAGTCCCTGGACCACTGCTGTGCCCGTTTCAGCTGAGTGACTGCCCTCGGCGAGCTCTGGGAGGCAGTCTCGGGAGGTGGCTCCCCCAGCCCAGTTCCAGCAAAGGCCAGAGGTTATGGCACCATTCAGCAGTGCTTTGAGGTGCTTTGAGGTGGATGCCTGTCCTTGGGGTCCTAAGTGAACCAAAACAAATTTGGGGTCAACTCGGGGGCATCCAGAGGACACGGGCCTTGTGGCTGCCAGAGCAGGGATACCATGCGTGTCTTCTCTGGTGTGTACAAGGCAGCCACTCTGCTAGGCAGCTTGTGTGGATGCAACAGAGCTGGGAAAAAGTTGGGGCCCAGATAACAGAGGATAATTAGAAATTCTTGCCTCATGGAGCCACAGTTTCGGCATCTAATAATTATTGTTTAAATGCAAATACTCGTCCCTGGGACTCCTTTTGCATTTGAATCAATCTCTTAAAAACAATTGCTGGCTCCAGATGAAAAACAATTTCTCAACAGCTGGAGAACATTTGCAGAAGGCAAGTCGTACAGAACAGAGTGAGGGAGAAAGGCAGAGAGACCCAGAAGTAATCATCGGCCTCCGTTGTCTCCAGAAGTCTGAACTTTTCAGACAGGTGATAGATTCCTGCAGCTATAGCCCTGGTCACTGCTAAAACCACAGGAAACTAGCAAGTGAAGTCAGAACAGTATTTGGGGCTGTCAGCACAGTTAATCAAAAGGTGCCCTATCTTTTACTTTATTCAAAAAAGGGTCTTTTTTAAATATTAGCATCTACTTACTGAGGATGAAAAAATGAAGGTTAGAACCAAGGAGGTTTATGGAGAGTACAACCAAATTTTGAGTGTAGTATTTAGCATGGATATATCTGAAGAAAACTATAACTCGGAAAGATCCATGCACCCCAGTGTTCACTACAACACTTTTACAATAGCCAAGACATGGTAACAAACAAGTGTCCATCAGCAAAGGAATGGATAAAAACATGTAGCACACATACACAGACTTCCCTGGGGGCTCAGAGGTTAAAGCGTCTGCCTGCAATACGGGAGACCCGGGTTCGATCCCTGGGTCGGGAAGATCCCCTGGAGAAGTAAATGGCAACCCACTCCAGTACTCTTGCCTGGAAAATTTCATGGATAGAGAAGCCTTGTAGGCTACAGTCAATGGGGTCGCAAAGAGTCGGACACGACGGAGCAAGTTCACTCACTCACTCACATATACACAATGGAATATTACTCAGTCATAAAAAATAATGACATAATGCACTTGCAGGGACACGGATGGACCTAGAGACTGTTAAACTGAGTGAAGTCAGACAGAGAGAGACAAATATCCTATGATATCAGTTATATGTGGAATATAAAAAATGATGCAAATGGATTTATTTGCAAATTAGACTCACAGACATAGACATCAAACTTATGGTTACCAAAGTGGAAATTGGGGAGGGATAAATAAGGAAATTGGGATTTGCATACACACACAACTACATGTAAAATCGATAACCAGCAAGGACCTGCTATATAGCACAGGGAATTATAGTCAATATCTTATAATAATCTATAAGGAACAAGAAGCTGAAAAAACACTTCTGTGTATGTACCTGAACTGCTTTGCTGAACCTGAAACTGACACAACATTGTACACCACTCGACTTTAATAAAATAGTAACATTCAGTGTGGGCAGTTGGGGGTCTTCTTTGTTGTGCTGAATAGAAACATCTGCATGAGGGGAGTTACATGAGGGCCTGGGCTCAGACCAACGGCACTGGGCGAGGCAGCCAGTCACTGAGCCAATCTGCCGCTGGTGTAATTAGCTTGAAACTGTTTCATTTGTGCCCAGAACGCACAAATGAATGCTAGTCAGGAATCCAAGTCCTGACTTTGCAATCAAATACCTATCACTCATATCTTAATCTTTCTTATTAGGCAACATCATTCCAATTAAAGTTCAGAAAAAAATATTGACTGATAATACGACCATAGGAAAATGATGATAATGGTATAAATCACTAGCACTTTGTAACACACCCTACCTAATAGACACTGCTTTAGATGCTTCAGTTTGTCTAGTCCTCACACATTTCAGGAGATAAAGACTACTATTGCCTCCAATGTTGATGATGCTGTGAAAGTGCTGCACTCAATATGCCAGCAAATTTGGAAAACTCAGCAGCAGCCACAGAACTAGAAAAGGTCAGTTTTCATTCCAATCCCAAAGAAAGGCAATGCCAAAGAATCCTCAAACCACCACACAATTGCACTCATCTCACATGTTAGCAAATTAACGCTTAAAATTCTCCAAGCCAGGCTTCAAATATATGTGAACTGTGAATTTCCAGATGTTCAAGCTGGATTTAGAAAAGGCAGAGGAACCAGAGACCAAATTTCCAACATCCATTGGATCATCGAAAAAGCAAGAGAATACCAGACAAACATCTACTTTTGCTATATTGACTATACCAAAGCCTTTGACTGTGTGGATCACAACAAACTGTGGAAAACTCTTCAAGCGATGGGAATACCAGACCATCTAACCTGCCTCCTGAGAAATCTGTATGCAAATCAAGATGCAACAGTTAGAACTTGACATGGAATAACAGACTGATTCCAAATTGGGAAAGGAGTATGTCAAGGCTGTATATTGTCACTCTGTTTATTTAACTTATATGCAGAGTACATCATGCAAAATGCCAGGCTGGATGAAGCACAAGCTGGAATCAAGACTGCCAGGAGAAATATCAATAACCTTACATATGCAGGTGACACCACCCTATGGCAGAAAGTGAAGAAGAACTAAAGAGCCTTGATGAAGTGAAAGAGGAGAGTGAAAAAGCTGGCTTAAAGCTCAGCATTCAGAAAGCTAAGATCATGCCATCCGGTTCTATCAGTTCATGGCAAATAGATGGGGAAGGAATGGAAACAGTGAGAGATTTTACTTCTGGGGGCTCCAAAATCACTGCAGATGGTGACTGCAGCCATGAAATTAAAAGACGCTTGCTCCTTGGAAGAAAAACTAAGACCAACCTAGACAGCATATTAAAAGGCAGAGACATTACTTTGACAGCAAAGGTTGGTATAGTCAAAGCTATGGTTTTTCCAGTAGTCATGTGTGGATATGAGAGTTGGACTATAAAGAAAGTTGAGCGCCAAAGAATTGCTGCTTTTGAACTGTGGTGTTGGAGAAGACTCTTGAGAGTCCCTTGGACTGCCAGAAGAGTCAAACCAGTCAATCCTGAATATTCATTGGAAGGACTGATGCTGAAGCTGAAGCCAACACTTTGGCCACCTGCTGTGATGAACTGACTCATTGGAAAAGACCCTGATGATGAGAAAGATTGAAGGCAGGAGAAGGGGACAACAGAGGATGAGATGATGGGATGGCGTCACCGACTCAAAGGACATGAGTTTGAATAACCTTCAGGAGTTGGTGATGGACAGGGAGGCATGGCGTGCTGCAGTCCATGGGGTCGCAAAGAGTCGGACATGACTGAGCGACTGAACTGAACTGCGTCCACACTACAGATTAGGAGACTGAGCTACAGAAAGGTGACAGCACTTGCTCAAGGTCCCTGGGGAGGTAGGTGGTGGAGCCGGTTTTCCAACCTGGGCTTCTGACTCCCGTAACTGTGCTGTGTAATCAGGGGACACCTTCTGCCCACACTGGAATTATGCCTGAATGCTTTTCTCCTTGTCTGAATTGGTGATCCCTGAGCAGAATGCACATACCCCAATAAGATCGTCCACTCGGGACTCATAGGGCAGGTTGGTCGATTACCACCTGGTACAGTCTACCTGTGACTAGTTAAGTGGACTTCAGACTGCACTGGTCAGTCTTCAGCACATCTGCACTCACAGAATGAGGAGGCGCCTTGTGAAAGGCAGGTGCACCAAGCATGGGACTTGCAGACAGTACTGATAGTACAAAGGCCAGCTTCCAGGAGGCAGGGGTGACCCTTCCCTGCTCAGCCGAATCACAAAGCACGCAACAGAAATGCGGCCCACCCCCGCCGTAAATAACAGCTCACGCTGTCCTCTGAAATATTAGTTAATGACGGTAGAAAGCCATTAGAATTCATAAGACATCTTGCAGCCAAGCCTCCAGAGCAAGAGTACAAACCTCTTCAAGCTGAAAGCAAAAATATTTTTGTACAACTAACAAATAAAATTAAGAACAAGTAGTTAACTTAAAAAATATTTGATTTTATCCACATAGGATTGCTTTAATTTCTCTTTTATGTATACTTTATAATACATTTGAAATATTAATCAGCATATTACTTTAGGAAATCATAAAATGCCTATATAGAGAGGAATGCTCAAAAAACTTTTACTGATAGGATTATGTAATCAAGAAAGTTAGGATTGCAGCACAGAGCTAGAGTTTAGTCTACCCCGTGGGGCTATTCTGGGGTAACCATGGTAACCCTAATCCTAGCCAAGTGTCTGGCAGAAGCTTAGCAACTCGACCCAGAGACTCAGGACAAGGTGGACAGGCGGGCAGCTGCACCTCCAGGCGGGCACGCCTGGACCCCTGGCACCACCGCGGGGCACACGTGTACAGGGCAGCTGTGGGGCCTTTGGGGCATCAGGTTACCTCTCCACATCGAGAAAATGCTTCATAGATAATGAAATCCAAGTCATTGCCTCCCTGAGTTGATCCTATTAACAACAGAATTGAAAGCAAAACAATTGACTAAGAAATGGTCTGAGGTCACAGAATTTTCAACGTGGAACGTTCCAAATCAGGTTTGCAGAGCAAGCTGTCATACTCCCAAAACTATCAAGAGAGATAAATGAAGCGCTCTTTTATTTGAGGAAATAAAGTCCTGGAAACGTAACAGAACTGCACATAAGAACATAATCGTGTTCAGACACTGAAAGGCATAGATTCGGATAATATTCTACGTAAAGAAAATATTGGCAGGGCCATCTAAGAAGAAACTCCTAACACCCAAACACACATATACTCTATGATAGTCCCCCAGATGGATTTTCCTTTCTAAAATGCAGAGTTTTGCATGGCTGATATTTTCCTTTCACTCTCTCAAAATGAGACATGTAAAGTAGCAGAATTTCCAGATTGTCACTGCGAAGGACTTGAAATAATGCTTTGTATCTCTCAAAAATTTGGTCAGGTAGATGTTCCATACTGAAAATTTAAAGCTATTTCACTGGCTTTGCATTTTGTCTTTTATAAATCATTAATGGGAACAAAGTAAGAACCAAAACAGAGATACCCATTTCATAAGTGTGAAGACAGTTAACCTTTAAACAGATGGGTAATCCCAGACAGCTCTGTAAAATTAATAGAGCTTAAACCTGAGGTCTCGGAGCTGCAGAATACATCTTTGGAGACCATGTTTTTGAGATCATCATAAATCAACTTTTTTTCCCCACCGGTCCCTTATGCCTACCCAGGCTCCTAGAGCTGCCAGGTTATGAATATGTATATCATGGCACCAACTGATACCCTGCTCCAGTATCAAAGGTTCTGTACGTGTGTTTCCTCCACTGTCCTGTCTTCCAGGTCACGCCAGGAGGGCAGCCACCCTGGCAGGATTGCAGGGGAGCTGGGGGAGGGAGTGGGCACCCTTAGCATCTTCAGCCATGGCTTCATCTGCGGAAGCATTTCCGTTTTTATTTGTAAACCTTCGCTTGTGAAATCAGAGGCGTTACAGAGGATGGTTTTGTTTTCAAGGCGCTGTGTTTTTCCGCAGCCAAATCAGTTCCGATCTCACAAGAGGCTGGGCGCGTGACAGCGTGACTCCAGGCAGACACAGCCTGCAGGTAAGGTGCTGTCCCCCGGGGGCCACTGCTTTTGCTCCTACAAAAGGGGTGGGAGAGCCAGTCTGCAGAAGATTATACACGCAGAAAGGAAAAGAATGACTGCCAACGTCGTCAACATGATCGTTTCCAGCTATCTAAGTAGGTGTTTGGAGGCCTTTTTAAAAAAGACTTGGATCTGTTTTAAATGTGGCTACAAACCCTACAAGAATATGGATTTAAAGGGAATTAAAGCCAAAAGTATGATACGACTGTGCTGCCAGCTTCGGGTATGCCGGTCCCGGGAGACTCTTTCATTAGCGATCGGGAAGACATTGGCTGCGGAATATACATGGAATTAGATCAGGTCACCCCTCCCTTGCCTGGGTACCTCGAGGGCCCCTGCTCATTACGAAGCAGGCGGAGAAGCACTATGTGCGGAGCAATAGCAGACAGATATTAGCCACTCTGTCATCCTAACATCCAGCGGAGTGTTCCTCCTTTCCCTGAGCAGTCAGAAAAATGAGAACCAGGCAACTAGGGTCTTAGCAGAAAGAGTTAAATCTGGAAGTAAAGAATCCTACCTACCAAGAAGACCAGCTTCTGCTCTTTCCACACAGTCCCCACCCAAGAATATTTCCTCTCTTCCACCATGGAGGAGCCTTGAGGGGTCCATGAGGGACACGTTTGCAGCTATTCACCATTGGAGAAGTTAATTTAGCGGCAGTGGAGCATTGGTCAGGAAATTCTAAAGCCTGAAGGGTCCTCAGGGGATCTGAGCGGAATACAGGTTGAGGGACGAAGGGCCACGATGAAACATGACCCAGAAAACCCACTTGCATGGAAAGCTGGCTGCACTGGTTACATGCGTCAGAGGGAACAGACGAGATTGCGTTTCCCAGCAATGTGGGAGCCTCTTGGGCGGTACCTCCTTCTAGTCACTTTCAGCAGCACATTAGCATAAAGGCCATAAAACTTTGGCCCTGTATCTTCTTTATTATTTTTTTATAGAGATATAATTATTGAAGGGAGGCTGTTAGCTTTTTTATGGACTTGAGGGTCTACCTGCCTCTCACTTTCCCACTCTCTCTCACTGAAGTTTCCCATCATCCCGCTGCACTGTTGCGGAAGAAAAAAAAATAAAACAAGCTGCGTGGACATCAAGGGAGACAGCCAGCCACTGAGACCCACAGGTTCGCGCACAAGAGACCCTTTGACATGGGACACAGACCCCAGGGGCCAATGCAGCCCACCCAGTGGCTTCCCTGTGAAGGCTGGGCTTTCAGTATGTCCCTGACAACCCCAGGATTCCGGGTCGTAAAGATCATAAAGAGTAACGTCCCATGTCTGGAAACAGAAACGATTTCTATGACAATTTATGCATTCAGTGTAA
Organism: Ovis aries; assembly: GCF_016772045.2. NCBI lineage: Eukaryota > Metazoa > Chordata > Mammalia > Artiodactyla > Bovidae > Ovis > Ovis aries. The sequence continues at coordinate 3,556,457 of NC_056076.1, forward strand.
TTAATCCGAATGTTGGGACTGTCTCATCTTGTGCTAATTAGTCAAGCCCAAGGCAGTGGGTCTCTTCAATCATGGTTCCAGATAAACAGCCCCTTCTCCGGATTCTTTACATAAAAATTTAGCAGACCCACCTGACAAAGAATTAGAGTGCAACTTTCTCCCACAGAACGTGCTTTTCCCTTCTTTTGTTGTTTTTTTTTCCCCCTTTTAAAGAGACAGTCCATAGAGATAGTTCAACTTTCTGTGCTCCATTGGAACAACTCAGCCATATTCATTTTAGAATTCTGTCTAAACAAGCAGATCATCTTTCAGTTTGTCCAGCCTTATGTTGCTTCCCAAACCTTTTACCATAGGAATGTTCACTATCACTTCACTGAGCAAAAAAGGTACAAAATCTGTATATTTGTGCTTTAACTGCTAACAGAAGCCACTTTGGCTTGTGATGTGCTGGGAGCCATGGTTATCACCGATGGCCACGGAGCCACCTGAGTGCTCGAGCATTTACTGTGAAAGCGGCTCTTAAGGGAGCGTCCAGTCAGCGATGCTGTCCGTGAACTAAAGAGAAATGAAGGCTTGTCTGAATGGTGGGAACAAAGGAGGACCTAGATGTTTGGGGGAACTTCCTTTGCTCAATACAAAATATGCTAACTGTGCTACAGAGCGTCAGCCATCAACGCTGGTTCGTCCAGGTTTTGGCACAAAGACTCCAGCAGAGGTAACAGATGGGCCCTTGTCTTGTCCTAACTCAAGCACCTGAAGGGCCAGGAGAAGTTGATTAATTCACCAGTGGCTGTTTGTCTTCTACTTCTCTCTGCTGGCAGCCCTGAGCATGCCCTTTCAGCTGCCACTCAGCCTGGCTCCGTGAGAAGACTGAGAGCCTCATCTGGATCCCGACCTCCACGGAAAGACCTAGGAACCTCAAAAGAGAACGTGGATGCCTTTGCTCCAGGATCCTCTTAGAGCAAGAGATCAGCAAAACGGTCCTGAAACTAAGACGGAAGGAAAGCCTCTTGCGTTTCTTGATGAGCAGGCTTCCCCATCTGGATCCTCAGTCATCCTCTTACAGTCTTGCCCAGGAGCTGTCACACCCAGCGTCAAGAGCACCAGCTCCAAGTGCATCTCACTCTCCTCTCTAGAGGCAGGTCAACCGCAGGGGCCACTCAGAAGCCTCACCCGGTGGCCCTTAGACCTCATCTTCCTTCCTAACAGACTGGGTCCACTGTCTGCCAAGGGGCCAGTCCTTCTGGAAAGGGAGCCTTACTCCCACTCTCAGGCATGAATGCTAGTTGGTCCAAGACAAGTGATGGATTTGGCCAGGGATGTGAAGCATAATTCTGGCCAATAAGAGAAAACGGAGAGGAAGGGCACGTCGTCTTCGTTCTTGAAAAAGGATCTCCGCTGCGATGTGTGATGATGAGTGGCAGGAGCCAAGGGGTCCAAAATGAGAAGGATGTGTGTGCAGACGAGCCAGGCTGCGCCCAGATTTGCTACAGCGTGCAGGCGGAACGCCTCAGCGGTGCGGACACGGGCTGACCTGGCCTCCCCACTCTAGTTACTCCTGTACCAGGAACCCTTGCAGGAAGCTGTCAGGTTGAAGAGGACTCTGCAGGCCCAGCCCCACATCCGCCGACTCCCAGGCTGGCCCAGCCCAGCTGAGAGAGCAAGGCACCTGGTCAGTCCAGAAAAACCATCTGCTCTTTTGTGCAGCGTCTTGATGCCAACCTCTGCCTTTTAGCAGCCCTCCACTATCACCAGAAGAGATGATCATGAGGGAAGGGAAACAGTTCTAAAGACAACTGAGGAATTACATCAGTTCCATTATGCTACCTTGAATGTAATATTCAATAATAAAGTTGTGAATTCCATTACCGAGTCACAAATAATACGGTTACTGTTAAACAAAATTTTATTGTCTGTGTGTTTGTTCCATAAAATAAATATATATTTTATCTCATCCAGGTTGCATCCGACTGTTTTAATTTATGAGAGGTGTTGAAGTGCTTTTCTCGCTGTTGTTTTTAATGTGCTTCCTAGGTAATGAACCTGGACTTCAAATTGCAGAAGCTGGAGATGGAAAGGAGCCCATGGGTCAGTCTGGTCGACCAGCTGCCAGACTGGGATCTGCTGGCCCCCACCAGAACAATTCCATGGAAGCAAGATGCGGGCCAGGGAGGATGAGAGGCTTTAATTGGCCATTTCTCTTTTGATAACTTTGATGGACGGGGCAGCGGGGAGTAGGGTCATGGAGAATCTCCTAAAGAAATGCTGATTTTTCAGCCCCTCCCAACAAAATGAAGACCTTTGTTGTTACCCTGTATATTGTCAGATATCTCTTTTTGTTTAGGAATGAAGGGCAATAATAATAAAATCGTATTGCTCCAGGCCAGCCAGCTGTGTATTGATAATTTTCTACAAATTATAGTGAGATAGCTATATCTGCTTTCTACCAAGCCAAAATCAGACTCCTGCTTGAAAATCCATGTTTTGAGAGGATTGAAGAGCCTTTCATTTCATTCTATAATTAAAGAAATTTTTGAAATGCAAAACAAAATCTTAAATTTGTATTCAGCGTAAATGGTAGGTAATGCATATTTTCTTGGAAGGATTGAAGAAAAGAGGATTAGCCCAGAGGAGAATAAAATAGCACCAGAAGCATAAAGTCGGAGCACACGTCACCTGCTTCACAACTCAAGAGGCCCTGAGGGTATAAACTAGTTGCTTAAGAGGCCACCTCAATGCTCACCTGTGGGATGGAGTCCCAGGCCTTGGACCCTCAATGCCCTCAGCACCGAGAAAGAAGAGTTGATAAGAAATAGGGCCTCATGTGGGGCCAGGCGCATGCTCAGAGTCATCGCCACATGGCAGGATGCTGGCTTGAGCCACGTCACCAGAGGATGGCTGGGTGTTACCAAAAGGGGATGCAGAGTGAATGCCAGAAATACGCATCCTGGATAAAGACAGAGGATTGTAGGAATGTGGTTCGAGGTCAACAGATCAGGGGAAATGGGAGGAGCCATTCCAATCTGAGCTGGGCACCATCCCTCGAGAGTGCCTGGGCCCAGGCCTGCACCCTAAAGTGATCCTTCAGTAGGAACATAGCGGGTGAAGCCTCCTGCTCCTCTGTCCTGTGGTCATGGGGATGGGGGCTGAGCAGAACCACAGCTAGTGGACAGCCAGGATGTCCCGTGGAAGTCATCACACGGACCATGTCTCTGCTTGCAGATTCAGAGACAGAACTGTCACCCTGAGGACCATGTCCACACAGAGGTGGCCCAGGACACAGGCAGGGTAATGACCTGCAGAAGGGTGGCCCTCAGAGATCTCCTGAGCCACTTAGACCTTGGACTTGGGTAAAATTGGGGCTTCCCTGGTGGCTCAGACAGTAAAGAATCTTCCTGCAATGCAGGAGACCTGAGTTCGATCCCTGGGTGGGGAAGATGCCCTGGAGGACGGCAATGCAACCCACTCTAGTGTTCTTGCCTGGAGAATCCCCATGGACAGAGGAGCCTGGTGGACTACAGTCCATGGGGTCACAAAGAGCTGGACATGACTGAGTGGCTAAGCACACAAGCAACTTTGGCACAGGCCTCAGGAGAGTCCATGGTGACAGAGACATAACTTCAACGAGTGGGAGCAAGAGAGGAGACAGCTTGTGGGTGCCACATGGTAATCAAGGAGTTCTTTCAGAATCTTCTACGACTTTACAAGTCCGCCTTGCTGCTCCTAGGACACCCTTCCTTCTCCCTATGTGTGTGTGCTTGCACACTCAGTCATTTCAGTCGTGTCTGAGTCTTCACAAGCCTACAGAGCCCACCAGGCTCTTCGGTCTGTGGGGTTCTCCATAAAAGAATACTGGAGTGGGTCACCATGCCCTCCTCCAGGGGATCTTCCCCACCCAAGGATTGAACTCGTGTCTCCTGCATTGGCAGACAGGTTCTTTACCACTGTGCCACCTGGGAAGACCCCTCTCCCTGTGGAGAGTCCCAGATAACTGTAGTCTGTAGGTTATGACTATTGATATTTGTCATTATAAATTAGAAGAGAAAAATATGCATTGATTCATTTAAAAATAATAATTATAGTACCATTAATACTACTGTTAATAATAACAGTACCATTTGTTCATGAAAAATATTTATTTTTTTCAAAATAAAAAGTAATTAGTGAAGAGTGGCACTGTATGGATCTTTGCAAATGTTTTTAAAGTCGGGCTTTAGAGAAGACAGTTGGCCTCTCATCTCTTTCAGCTCTGGGTCTGTTGCAATCACATATCATGTAACCTCTGAAATACCTCTTTCTCTGTAAGAGAAAGAATAACATCTCAATATTATCATTACAATAACTTGAACCTCATGGATCCTTTAAAGTCCTTTGAGGACCCTCGGGGGTCCGTGGACCACCTTGAGAACCATTGGTCTCCTCTCTCTGGAAGGATAGGGTTGTGCCTGCCCTACGTAAGCCCCAGCCTGTATGAGCTTCCCTGATAGCTCAGTTGGTACAGAATCCACCTGCAATGCAGTAGACCCCAGTCTGATTCCCAAGTCAGGAAGATCCCCTGTAGAAAGGAAAGGTTACCCTCTCCAGTATTCTGGCCTGAAGAATTCCACGGACTGCATGGTCTATGGGGTTGCAAAGAGTCGGACACGACTGAACGACTTCACTGTCACTTCCTGTGTGATCGGGAACTTCCTGTGTGATCGGGAACTTCCTGTGTGATCAGGGACTTCCTGTGTGATCGGGGACTTCCTGTGTGATCAGGAGCTTCCTGTGTGATCGGGGACTTCCTGTGTGATCGGGGACTTCCTGTGTGATCGGGAACTTCCTGTGTGATCAGGAACACCTAGGTGACATTTGCACAAGTTCCGCTTCCATCTTCGAGCACCTTCAGTGAAGAGCGGCTCCTAAGGAAGTAACATGGGGTCCCAGGCCGTTCGGGTTGCCCTGACAAATCTCACAGATGGGGGGGGACCAGAAGTGTTATAGATGGCAGGCAGTCATGGCGCACAGCTCTGGAGGCCGCATGTCAGGATCAGGGTGCCCACGTGATCAGATGGCCCTCCTCCATTCCAGGCTTTGGACGGCCAGCTTCTGCTGTATCCTCACGTGGCAGAGAGAGCTCTCTGGGGTCTCCTTTATAAACACACAAATCTCAGTCTTGAGGGCTCCGCCCTCATGATCTATCACCTCCCAAAGGCCCTGTTCTAATGCATCGTCTTAAAGAGGTTAGCTTTCAATGTATGCATTTTAGCAGGAGACACACTCTCAGCCTCTGGCTCACGGAGTTTCTGCTGTACCAATTTCAAAGCCTGAGAGCAAACACCCTCCCAGCAGCACTGGTAGACATCTGGCCACGCTCTCTCCTAAAACAAGATCCCTGCAGCATCTGTGCGCCTGGCCTCAGGTGGGGCAGGAACCGACACTTGCCGAGTGGCCACTCACCGCTAATGACCTTCTAGATGCCATTTCATCCCTCAGCAGCCTGTAAGTAGAACCCAAAGGAAAGAAACCTAGAGTTAGAAAGGCCAGTGATCCGTTGGATGATACACAGATAATCCAAGGAGGAGAGCGGATTCGAGTAAGTGCACTGATACTGTGTTGACCTTGGACCACAGGGGATGGACACCTCTTTCCCGCGGAGCTCCCTCGTTACACACGCAGGAGAAAGGAGGGAAGCTGGGAGCAGGGAGCCGCGGGCTTCTTTGTAAGGCTTACGGAGGACTCTGCGTGTCTTCTCCGCTATCTGTTAAGGATCAGCGGTCTGGCAGACTCGGCTCAGCGCTGAGCAGCAGACATGGCCCTCACTCTGCCTGAAAGAAGTGCATTCAGATGGGTCCATGGGCAAAAAGGTGCGAGTGGGCAGAGGAGTGAGGTTCCCACGGAGTGTGTGGTGGGGGCAGGGCCGTGGGGCGGCCTCTCCCAGGAGGTGGCCTTTGGGCTCAGGTCCGGCAGCCCTGAAAGGGGATGTCCATTCCAGCCAAGGTCACAGGCCAGGAAGTGGCCCCCTTCTTTAGCTGGCTGATCCCATGTGCCCAGCCCTCACTCAGCACCCGAAGAGTGGATTGAGGGGCTCCCAGGCGTCTGCTGCCACACTTCGTCCACAAAGAATTGGTGTCACTCTTGAGGCTGTGAAGCTTTACGTAAATAAACTCCCATCCCGCCTTTTCTTGGAGACAGGAAGAACACAGGGCCCTCCTTGGCCAAGGGCCCTCAACAAGCAAGCAGGGAAGAGCCCTTGGACCACCTGCAGCATCTTTTCAAGCCCCATTAAGGGCAGGGTGACCAGGGTGAGGAGAGGACCCCATGGTTGCCATGGTGATAGGTGGCATACCATACCTCTAGCATCCCCTCGGTGGAAGCAAAGCACACAGCTGGCCTGACCTCTGGATTGAGCCATGGAGGAGAGGGAGGGCCCAGCCTCCACCCCGCCTCAGACCCCCAGACCTGGAGGTGCCTTTGTGACCTGTAGTGTCATTCCCCGCAAAACAGAACATCAGGCCCACCCCCGCTTTGGGAGGGGCAGCAACAATGGCGTTGCAGAGCCACTGAGCTACTGCTGTTCCAGCCAGCTGTTGGCTTCACCCGATGGCCGGTTGAGGAGATACCCTAGGTGACCTCTGTCTGCATGGGTAAAGCAGTCTGCGTGTTGGTGAAGATGCGCAAACACATTCTCCAGCTGTGTTTAAATACCTTCTGAGATTGGGTGGAGCGTATTGTGCATCCTTTCAACGTCCCTGTGACTTGCGTCTGATGCAAAAGCTTGTTTGCTTCTCTTTGCCCTGGACAGACCTGGCCAGGCACGCACGCCCGTGCACACACAGCCTTCTCAGATGAAATAAGGCACTCTGGCCTGGTGTCTTCCAATGTTAAGGAAACTATATGACTTCCCTCAGATTTTCTTCTTTTTTTGACGTCACAAGAGTGGTATTTGTCAGACGCTGGGAAGAGAATAATGACACCATAGAAAAGAAATAGCCTGCGTGACCTGCTTCTTCCCCGAGATGTGGATGGGTGCTTTTGAATTACAGAAGCACCTTCTGCGTTTCAAAGGACTGAATAAAAAGGGAAAAAATAACAACGAGCCGGTGCTTTAACGTTGGACATGTGCTTGCTGGGTATATGGTGCAGAGCGTGGTGAACGGGCCAGGATTTGGCATAAATCTTCTCTTATTTTGTGTTTCAGGAGGTATGCAATAGAAAACCCATTCTAACAATAAATGCTAGTCACCTGAGGTCTATAGCTTGTTTTGTAGCTAAGAAAATAAAGCTTCCACTCACCCCTGGCCGACAGAGTTACATTTTATGCTATTATTAATGCATTGCAAGGCTTTTTTTTTTCATATCAATTTGAAATTATACATCTGGGAAATCCCAGTACAACAGCAGTCAATGCTTTGTTTCTCCGTGTGGCCCTCTGCAATTACTAGAATGTGCAACTATAATTTAGCTCAGGTAAAATTCAATCAGTCACCCCCAAGCACAAAGAAATCTCCATCTCCCAGGAAAAGAGAGGAGGAGGAGAGGGAGGGGGAGAGGAAGAGGAGGGAGAGGGGAAGGCAAGAGGAGAGAAAGGAGACACTGGACAGGCTTCCTGAAATGGCACAAGGGGGCTGAGGACTGTCTAAAACAAGCTGATAAGAATATTTAAATCCTAGTTATGATGGGGAATGGCACTGGAGAGGGTCGTGGCTGAGCCCTGGAATTAAAGGGAAGCAGAAAACGCCTTACAGCCTGTTTGGATCCCTTGTAAAATGCAATGTTCTTTGTGTTAAAAATAGAAAGGGAGGAAAAGAAAGAAGGGCGATTTTTGTTGGTGCGCTGAAACTCACAGGGAGACGCACAGATGAATAGCACAGCAATCCAAAACCATTGTCTGTGGTGGGGGAGACATTTTTTGAGAGAAGGCACACTTTGGGCCCATTTGGAGAGTAGAATCCCACCTTCAAAATGCTTGTTCTATAAAGAAAAGCCAGGGTAGAGGTTCACTGTTTTAGTCTTCTTTCTTTTTTTTTTTTTTTTATTTCACAAATTTTTCATGTTGCATGAGCAGGAATGCTCGTATTTTCGGTGCTAATGGAGTAATGTTTCTAGACTTTGGAGAGCCTTGGCATCCCACATGTGCTTCATGGACGGCATGGAGCAGAGAGCAGACGTCCTCCAGGAAGACACCAAGAAGGGGAGCACGTCCCTCTTCTCCACCCAGAAGTCGGGACACATATTACACACCTCTCAAAGGCAAGGATCTGATTCACTACCATGTTTTACCAAAACGTTTGCTTCTAGTCAGATGACGCTGCAGTTCACACTTGGATCTCCTCATCTCCTTCTAAGTCCAGCAGCGACAGATATTTTGAATTAATTTATCTTTGGATTCCAGGTGGCTCAGAGGGTAAAGAATCTGCCTGCAATGCAGGAGATCCAGGTTCAATCCCTGGGTTGGGACGATCCCCTGTAGAAGGGAGTGGCAACCTATTCAGTATGTCCCTGGGGAGTCCCATGGACAGAGGAGTCTGGTGGGCTACAGTCCATGAGGTCACAAAAGAGTGGGGTATAACTTGGCAACTAAACAACAAACAACAATGTATAAGATAGATAAATAATGAGAACCCACCGCAGAGCTCAGGGACCGCCACTCAGTGCTCTGTGTGGACCTAAATGGGAAGGAAATCCAAGGAAGAGGGCATACACGTATAAGTATAGTTGATTCACTTTGCTATATAGCTGCTATAGCAGACACTAAAAACACTGTGGAGCAATTGCACTCCAATAAAAAATTCAAAAGAAACATACAGAGCCATCCTTGGACCCCTCACCCAGTTGTCTTGTGGTAACACCCTGTAAACCCGTGGTACAATGTCATAACTGGGATATTGACTCTGATCCAGTCAAGACACAGAAACTCTGTCCCCACTGTGATCCCTGTGTCGTCTTTTATAGTCATACACACTTCCTCCCATCCCCAAGCCCATCAGGAACCCCTAGAAACCACTAACCTGTTTTCTATTACTATCCTCTTGTCCTTTCAATGATGTTATATAAACGGAAGCAGTGTGTGAACTTTGGGGATTGGCTTTTATCATAATATACATCCCTTGTTGCTGCTGTTGTTCAGTCGCTCAGTCCTGTCCAGCTCTTTGTGACCCATGGGCTGCAGCACACCAGGTTTTCCTGTCCTTCACTCTCTCCTGGAGTGTGCTCAGACTCACGTCCATCAAGTCGGTGACACCATCCCACCACCTCCATCCTCTGTCGTCCCCTTCTCCTCCTGCCTTCTATCTTTCCCAGCATCAGGGTCTTTCCCAGTGAATCTGCTGTTACAATAATCTGATAATTTGTTCCTTTTTTGCTAAGTAATGGCCCAGGTTACAGCTGTACCAGAGCTCACTTAACTCATCACCACTGAAGAACATCTGAGTTATTTCTAGTTTTTTACTATTACAAATAAAACATTGGAATATAGGATTTTATGTGAGCAGAAATTTTTATTTCTCCAGGGTAAATGCCCAGGAGTGAAATTATTGAGTCAAACTGATTTTACAAATAATGACTGTACCATTTTACATTCCCACCAACTATGAGTGATCATTTCTCCTCATCCTCATCAGCATTTGATGTTGCTATTATTTTTTATTTTAGCCATTCTGATAGGTATATATCATTGTGATTTTAATGTGCATTTCCCTGATAGCTAATGATATTAAGAATCTTTTTGTGTGCTTTTCTGCCATGTGTATGTCCTCTTGGGTGAAATGTCTCTGCATTAGAAATGTCCCACTCTCTAATGGGATTTTTGTTATTTTAGGACTGAATTTTGAGAGTTTTTAAAAAAATATTCTAGATGTTTAGTCCTTGCCAGATACGTGGTTTGCAACAAGAACATGCAAAACCTTGGTAGCACAAAAAATAAGTGTGTATTGGCTCGTGTGTCTGGGTGAGCCGTGTGTTCTGTTGAGCTCGGCTGGCCACTGACACCTCGGGATGGACCCTCAGCTGAGGTGACCAGTGATTCAGCTTTGCTTCGTGTGTCTCTCATGCTCCAGCAGGCTGGTCTGCTCCCACTCTCAGGGAGCAAGGAAGTGGGTGCAAACAGGAAGGCCTCTGTGGGTCAGGGACTCACTATCACTTTTTCTGCCCTCTCTGGGCCCAGGTAAGTCACAGAGCGAGCCAGGTTGAGGAAGGAGGAAACATAGCCTCTCTGGAGAGAGAAACTGCAGGTACAATGGAGGCATCTGCTTGAGGGCAGACAAGGAATTTGGGCTGTGAAAGGGCTCGATCTGCCACAACACACAAGGAATTGGGAAGTTAAAACAGGCAGGTATGAAACATGAGCAGATGAATACGAACAAGAGACAGATGAGAAACCCAGGAAATGCAAAGATAGTCACAAAATGAAAAGTAAGCTGGCAAAGTAAGCTCTAAGCTGATACAGATGAAAAGAGCATTAATGAGGTGGAAGATGATAGCGAGGAATTTATCAAGAATGTAGCAGAGACAGACCAAATGGTAAGACCCATAAAAGACAAATCAAGACTCAGAAAACAGGCCACGGGGCTCCAATATTGCTGAAGGATGAACAGGTAAATGGCAGAAAGGCAGTTATCCAGAGGCATAATTGCTGAGAACTTTTTCAGGATTGGTAGACAGAAGGTAGACAGTGAGTGGTTGAAAAGCAACCACTGAATGCTGGCAATAAAAAGCATAAGCAAGCCCACACCTCAACACACAATAGTGGAAAGAAAGAACGTTGATTAGAATGATGGCCGATTTCAAATCAGACACAAAAGTGGCCAGAGCACGGTGTTACAATATCATTTCAGTGTTGCAGAAAAGATACTACCAGCCCACAATTCTGTATCTACACAAATCGTCCCTGAATGGTGGAAAGGGGAAATAAAGGCATTTTCAGACCTAAAATGGCTGCCCAGGTGATGCTAGTGGTAAAAGAACCCCCCTGCATGCAGGAGAGCTAAGGGTTGCAGGTTCAATCCCTGGGTCGGGAAGATCCCCTGCAGGAGGGCATGGCAACCCACTCCAGTATTTTTGCCTGAAGAACCCCATGGACAGAGGAGCCTGGTGGGCTACAGTCCATGGGGTCGCAAAGAGACACGACTCCAGCAACTGAGCACACACACACAGACTTACAAAAACAAATATTTTGTTAATCACAGAACCCTCACTGAGGGAAAAAGAAGGACCAAAGAATGTGCTTCAGTAAAAAGCAAAGTCCAGAAGAAAGGAGTACGATATGAAAAATAAGAGCAACCTGATAAATCAGTAAAATTATACTGATAAATGTAAATACCGACTAATATTTTGGTAAATTTTGGAAAAGAAAAAATTAATGAAAAGACTAAGTTTTGAATTTTAAAGAATAATAAAGCAGAAGTTCTAGAATGAGGTCATTGCTAATGTAACTGGGAATTCTAAAAAGTTAATAAAGTCGACCTTGACCACAGAGAGTTTTAGAATTGCTGCTCTAAACGCACACGGGAGGCAGGGGTGGGAGGCAGGGGTGGAAGTCAGGGGGTTCACGGCAGAGTCAAGTGTGCTGAGATCCTCCTCTTTTTCTGAGAGAAGTTAGAGATAAAGAATAAATTTAGATTTAATTAGAAATTTGTCCATCTGCTTAGTGGTATTAGACAAGTGTTTGCCAGGTTTTTTAAGCCATTTAGGGCTGTTTGAACAATTAGCATTACTAACAAAACAAACTTGTGCTCAATGGAAGATAGTATATTTTGCCATTAAAAGTCATCAAAGTAAGTTTCTCGAATCCTGAATGTCTTGCAATTACCTTCTAATGTATTTTGCATATTTTTAGACAGAAATAACTTCCCATTTATAGAGAGCGAATAGCTCAGAAAAAAAGCCCGCTGATGTCTGTGGTGGGTGTGAGCAGTCATCGGGACGGGGGAAGGTCAGCCACACCAGCAAACTTCCCTGGAGGACTTTCCTGATGAACAAAGTCCCTTTTCTCCCCGACCACGCATGTTTCTAACCCCGTTTGGCCACACGGATATCAGGAACGTTCCGTGGATCTCTGTCTATTATCATGCAGCACATAAATGTGCCAAACTCAACATTTTTTGTTTTTTAAGTTGAAAATCAACCTGGCTTTCCCAATATCTCATGACGTTATAACTTTGCATATAACAAGCACAGGCTCTAGAAGTGAAGAAGGGTTCAAGATAAGTTCTAGAAGGGGATGGACAGGCAAGAACAATTGTTATTATCACTTTATAATATTTTTCCTCATGTTATACATACTCCCTGTATAAAAGTTGGGGAAATGTGTTTTTAAAAAGGAGGGCTTCCCTGGTAGCCCAGGGAGACCCAGTTTGGATGCCTGAGCTGGGAAGATCCCTTGGAGAAGCAAATGGCAACCCAATCCAGTATTCTTGCCTAGAGAGACGACCCTATGGGCAACGGTCCATAGGGTCACACAGAGTCGGACATGACTGAGCAACTAACACTTTCACCCTTAAAAAAAGGAAAACAAAACTTAGCCATCATATGGCCATGGCGAGCCCTCTAGAGTTCTCCAAGGGCCGTACAATCTTAGTGACCATTTGCCGGGCTCTCAGTCTGGGTCAGACATAGCAAGAAGTCCTTCACACACACCACCATTCTCCCAAATATTTTGCTCCTGTGGAAATGAAAACCTGATGATGTAAGTTTCTTGCCAAAATCACACAACTGAGGCAGGCCGGTCAGCAGTCAGACAAGACATCTGCCTCCAAAGCTGAGGCTCTCTCAGCCAACACGGAGGTGCTCCTCCTTTGAATATTATCATCTGCCCGGTTATCAGAGGATTCGCCGAGGTTTCGGAATGCTACTGGCTGCCATGCGGGAGCTGGAATCTGCACCCAGTCTGCTGGCCTCCAGGATGGCTGTGTCCACCTTTGCTGCTCCAATTCCAACCACACGGGCATCACTGAAGGGACAGGCAGTTCAGAAAGTGGTGGGGGGCAGAGGAGGGCTCGCAGGAGCAGACGGCAAAAGCGGCGCATGTGTGGGGGGCCACCTGGCTCTTCTGGGGTCCCAGGAGGACCAACACGGAGAAGCGTAAAAATAAGAGAAGAATAAGAAAGACGAAAGGGCGGGGCGAGGCAGAAAGGGAAGGGAGCAGGGAGGGAAGCAGGGAGGGAAAAAATGATTTCCTGTAGATTTAAGCTGTTTTTTTCAGTTGTTTTCTTACATCTAGTTTGGCAGCAACGTATTTTTTAACAACTTGCTATTATCAGCTCTTTTCAAAGTAGTAAACCTAAACTTAGTGAAAGCAACCCTTATTTTCCACGTGGGTATAGAACAGGTTTACAAAAAAACTCATTGTACTAAAAAACATAAACTGACACAGCCACCTGGGAAGCCCAGTTAGAAGGACATCAACTCTTGCCACTCACATAATTATTCATATACCTGGGTGGATCTTTGATTATAAAGAAATGAATGGAAGGAGAGAATGATGGGTGGAGAAGGGGGAGGGTCATGGGATGGATAAATGGATGGATGGATGGATGATGGGGTGAAGGATGGACGAATAATGGGTGAAGGGAGGGAGCAGTAGACTGATGACATGTTGTTAATACAACAGTCTAACATCCAGCTCAAAAAGTAAATACTCCATCAGGACTAGAGGAGATCACATGCGGCTACTGATCACGGAAAAGCTGTCTGTATGCAGCATTTATACAATTCCCCATACTTACCTAACTTGGTGTCCTTGAAAAAGGACCCCCAAGAAGCCGCTTCTACTTATAGGTATTAATTTGTGGAGCTGATCCCATTGAGATTTCTTTTTCGGAAGTTCTAGCAGGGAATGAGGTTTAAATCACCTATTAAAAAAAAAAGTACAATCTTTACTCCCAGCCATAAATAGGCGCACTTGCAGAAAGACAGACAGCCAGGTCAACCCCAGTTCCAAGAGGAGATGCACGCATCTTGTTTGAATTTTGCATTCTGTTTGGACTGCTATGGCCCAGGTCAAAGGGTAACCTGGGGTCACAGACATGAGAGCCACAGGTCTCTGCCCTACAGGGTCGCAGCCCCCTGGCCTGTGTGGAGCTGAGCTACCGACTCCCTTCCCTTCCCTGCTGCTGGACTCTCACCCCATGATCAGTGATTTCCGAGACCTCCCGTTCAACTAAGTCCTAAGGCTCAACGCAGAGCTAGACCACGGGTTTAAGATGTCACATAAATTTTTTCAGTCAACATAGGATTACTTCAAAGCCACCGTCCACATGGGCGTTGGTAAGACTAGATGCATCTTTGCTGCCGGGGCCCCTCGCAGGCTCTGAAAACGTTCCTGTTTGGGAGCACCTGGGCCGGAGCCGGGGGCGCTTGGACCCCTCCCCATCGTGGCTGGTGACCCCGGGCCAGATGCCACGGCGCTGAGGGCCCTCTGCCTCCAAGTTCTGGAGTTTAGAGATTGGCCAACCACCCAGCCATCTGCACAGCGTGGGTTTCCAGGCCTTCGCCAAACACGGCCCCTCATAACGGGCCCTGGCCAGGTTCTGCCCCGTTTACAAGTCCATCACCAACCCCTGGACGCTGCCCTGGGCCCTGAACTCCAGGCCACGAGGCCGCCATGCTGCGGAAGAGAAGACCCAGCTCACTCCTTCCCAAGGCGTGTGGATGCACAAGGTCGTGAGCAGGAAGCGATGACCTCAGTCTGCGGCGGGCACCCGTGTGCTGGGCAGAAAACTCAGACATCAGGCCTGGTGGCGACACCCCAACTAGAGGGTTTAGACACGGCCGAGAACATGAAGCTCGATGACCAAGAGTGGTGAGACTTTCTGCAAAGGAGGCCATACACGCTGGGGGTCAGGATGGAGCGCCTGGAATCAGCCTCAGGAGGGCTGCCCCCACCCCACCTCGGCCTGGTGAGGAGGACCAGGGCCTTTGTCTGTCTTTTCACCCGACATGCAGGCCCAGAGTAGTGTTCAGCTCACTCAGGGGACGAAGAGAGAGACTGCTCTGAGCATGCCGTCTGCAGGAGGAAGTCTTAGGTAGACACTCTGGGTATGTTACTGGCCTCCCAGGGGACTTGGCAAAAACGGGGGTTTCTGAGCACCCGCGCGTGCTCCCTCCAATCCCAGACTTTCCTCAGGGCTGTGGGAAGAAACAGGGGGCAGGGCTCGGACATCTCCAGGGCGCCGAGGAGCAAGGGGGCAACCCAAATGGGCAAGAGGCTGCTGGAGGTCATGTAAGAAACTGCTAACAGAGGTCACCTCTTCAGGGTCCATGCAAGTTGAAGGAAGACTGACTTATTATAAATTATTATTTTCAAAATGAATTTACTTATTTTAATTGGAGGCTAATTACCTTACAATATTGTAGTGGTTTTTGCCATTCACTGACATGAATCAGCCATATTTTCACAAAACCTCTACTGAATCCCAGCTCTCTTTGGGGCTTTCCAGGTGGTGTTAGTGGTAAAGAACTTATCTGCCAATGCAGGAGATGTAAGCAATCCAGGCTCGATCCCTGGGATTGAATCCTGGAGTGAGGGCCTTGTAGTCTTTCTGTAAAATAAGGCAAAACACAAAAACCCCACAAAGACTGTGGGGAGCGGGGACCTCCCCCTCACTATGCATGAGAGGTAGTGTCGCCAGGAAACAACAGCTGCAAAGTGGCTTCAGGGCCAATATCAAAGCACCCATGGTTCCCGGCTTTCTGAGCTCGGTGAGTCCACCCGGGACACATGTGACATCTGCAGCTCCCCTGTGGCTCCAGAAACCTGCAGGGCGGGGCAGCCATGAGCAGACGGGGGCGCCAGCCAGAGGTGGGGGGACACGCGGGAAAGAGGACTCTTCCAAACGCATGCAGCTGACAGTCGTATCTGTGGTTAATAGTTACCTGTTGACTATTGAGAAGCAAGGTCGGGGAAGCCAGCGTGAAAGGCTGTGTGTGGGTGAGGCGACAGGGTGGAACCACCCCAAATTCCGTGGAGAGTTTGGGTCATTGTGGATGGGACGTTTCAGTGCACGGGTGCAGTCCATGTACTGATGCTCTCCTTTGCAAGGCATTGTAAAGCATGTTAGAGAGTAGTGGTGCGAGCCTCTGCCTTTACCTAACCCAAGGAAAGGGAAGAATCCCGTTATCCCAACACTCTGCCTAGCAATTGGCTGGGTGTGCTTGTGTGTGTGTGTGTCTGTGTGTAAGAGAGAGAGAAAAAGAATCTATTTCTTTACAGTGAGAACCTACACTTTCCAGCAGAGCAGTGTCCTGCCTACCACACAAAGCATAAAGACAGAGGGATAGAATTCAGTCTGTATTAGCTGGAAATGCTTCTAATGAAAACACCTGAAGGGAGGAATGCTAGAACCAGGGTGAGGTTTAATAACCAAAGATGCTGCTGATACTCGGCTTCTGCAGAGAGATGATGAGCTGTAGGTAGTGACTGCATCCTATCCGCCAAGTGCTCACTGTCCATCGATTCCAGGAAGAAAAGCTGAAGAATTATGCAGACGTACGCTGGTGGGTGGCCGGGTTTAGGAAAACATGTAGCTGCTTCTCAGTGCCCTTATTGCCCATAAAAGAACATTTCACACGATCAACCCCTCGAATTTATGTGAACCCTAAGGGGTAAATTTCCCGTGCTTTGAAAGGAGACACGCTCTCACAATTCTTATTATTGTTAATAGAAACTGTGTTAACTTCTCAGTCACTGCCCCTGGTTGAGGATAAATCGTGTGAGTGAGTGAGTGAGTGAGAGAGAGAGAGAGAGAGAGTGTGTGTGTGTGTGTGTGTGTGTGTGTGTGTGTGTGTGTAAACCCTAAATATGTCTAGCTCCCCTATCCCCATGTAGGAGAAAATTATTGCCTGTAAATCTACTTCCATTTCTCAAGAAGCCCTTCTATGTTTTTTTTCCCCCAATGATACTTTTTAGATCAATGTTTTTAAAGAATAAGTTGGAAAAGAGTGAAAATAAGGTCAGGTGATAGCAGTTGTTCTTTGAAAAGAGGACGTCTGTTTGTCCTCTCCAGTGGGAGTGAGGTTTTGCAATACCAGCTGATGCCATGCCTCTTTCTACATCTCGGAAGAACCAACAGCCGAAGAGCTAAGACTCCAGGCGGGAAGGAGGGACCAACAGGGACACCAAGAAAGCAAGGAAAGCAAGGCTGTGGCATCTTGGAGGCCAAGTGAGGAACCCGTATCAAGGAAATGGGGGGCCACAGTGCCCAACAAACCCTTGGGAGTGAAGCAGAGACAGAAGCCCTTCCGTTCCCCTCACCCCCAGAGTTTTGCAACTCTTGGACTGTAGCCCACCAGGCTCCTCTGTCCATGGGACTCTCCAGGCAAGAACGGTGGAGTGGGCTGTCATGCCCGCCTCCAGGGGAGCTTCCCGACCCAGGGATCGAACCCGGGTCTCCCACATGGCAGGTGGATTGTTCACCGCTGAGCCACCAGGGAGGTCCACCAGAAAATCAACAGTGTAGAGAAAGAGAAATGCGATCCTGGGGTCGCATACAGTTCAGCTCTAATCAATAGTTTAGAAGTCACAGTGACGTAAAAATGGACTATTGATCAAATAGAGCAGATAGTTCTTCTGAGAGCGTGAGGGAGGGCTATATGGGGGAGAGGGATTGTGAGAGGTGGGTAATTGAGCAGTATTATTTTATCCAGAGTAGGAAGGTGTTATATAGTATCTAGAGCTAAATCACTGACATCTAGATGAAGAAGGCAAAAGTTGACTTAGGAACAGATATTTCCCTATAATCCCTTCCCTGATGGCTCAGTTGGTAAAGAATCTGCCTGCAGTGCAGGAGACCCCGGTTCGATTCCTGGGTTAGGAAAATCTATTTATTTCCCTATAATTATACAATTATTATATGTATAATTATATAATTTTATCATTATATAATCATTATATTTCTAATTACATAAATATAATTATTCCCTATAATTTCCCTATAATAGGCCCTATAGAAATCTATGCTTTTAAAAATAATGTGTATGCATAAAGTTAATAAAAATGAAAACATGAAGGAGGGAACTGTGCATCCAAATAGGCTTTAAAGGCAAGGGGGGGCTCTTCCACACCTGGCCCTGCAGCCAGAAATTACCCCGGAACCTTCAGTGTCTGGACCGCAGCGGAGCAATTCCCATTTGGTCCGCTTTCGAGGCATTCTCCAGTAACACAACTTCATCACAGAAGTCGCAGGCTTAAAGAAATCTCAGGATCGCTGGAGAAGGGAATGTTCCACCTGCAACATTCCATAAAAAGATGGGGGAAATCGATGTTTGCCCTGATTCGAGAGTTCTGCTAGTTCTTTTCCCTGAATTTACCTGACACTTTTCTTTCAAAGTATTCAA
This sequence comes from Ovis aries, assembly GCF_016772045.2. Classification (NCBI taxonomy): domain Eukaryota; kingdom Metazoa; phylum Chordata; class Mammalia; order Artiodactyla; family Bovidae; genus Ovis; species Ovis aries. Next base: position 3,574,769 of record NC_056076.1, read on the forward strand.
AGCATTTTTACAGACTCTATTTTACTAATTGTCACAACATCTCCAACAGGCTGCCTTCCAGGCTCACGGATAGGGAAGGCTGCAGAGAAAGCACAGAGAAGTTCAGCCCCTAGACCTGGAAGGATGACAAGGAAGCTAAGCTGCTTATGGAGCAATGCGTCTTCAGGGACAGGAGTAAACTGCAATCCACCAATAGTTTTGAACAACCTGACCATTACATTCTTATGATGAACATGAATGAAAATTGTTTTCTTATGGACTTTAGGAAGACAAATTGCAAACTAATTTTACAGTTTGGAAAAAAAAATACTTTTGAAGTAAAGTTGCACAAACTGGTTCAGAGGATTATTTCTCTGAGAAATGTTAATAGGAAGAGAGGGGAAAAAAAGAATGATAATCCAAAAATTTGGGGTTAGCCAAAACAACCTTGAAAGAAAACTCTAAGAGTTGCACTCATACTTCTTGATTCCGAATTTTCTACAGAGTTACAGTCATCAGAACAGGCACAAGGAACAAAGACAGACAGAAGACCAGCTGAACAGAAGAGAAAGCCCAGGAAGGAGTCCTGCGTGTGTGAAGTGAAGTCGCTCAGTTGTGTCCGACTCTTTGCGACCCCATGGACTGATGGGATAATCCTCCGTCCATGGGATTTTCCAGGCAAGAGTACTGGAGTGGGTTGCTATTTCCTTCCTTGCATGTGTGGTTAGATGATTTTCAAAGGATGCTCAGAGAATTCAATGACAGACAGACAGTCTCTCAACAAACAGTGCGGATGCAACTGGGCAGTTACATGCAAAATAGTAAAGTTGGATCCTTACCTTATACCACGTACAAAAGTAACTCAACATGGACCAAAGACTCAATCATAAAAGCTAAGACTGTAAAGCTCTTCGAAGAAGGCATGGAGGAGAAGATGACTGGATTTGGCAATGATTCTCAGTTATAATACTGAAAACAGGGGTAACAAAGAGACCAGCCACTGAGTGGGGAGCCAGGAGTTAGCTCCCACTTTGAGATTCTCCCCACCCTGACAGGCCCCTTCACCTACTGAACACTCGTTAAACTTGACAAAAATCAGTGTTTCAACAAAGGGAAACTGCGTGTCCCCAATTCTGCACTTTCAGAAATAATGTGTGTGTGCACGTGTGTGTGTGTGTGTGTGCGCGCGCGTGCTCAGTCGTGTTCAACACTTTGCCACCATATGGACTGCAGTCCGCCAGGCTCCTCTGTGTATTCTCCAGGCAAGAATGCTGGAGTCTGTTGCCATTTCTCACTACAGGGGGTCTTACAGGGGGTCTTCCTGACCCAGGGATTGAACTTGCATCTCCTGTGTCTCCTGCATTGGCAGGAGGGTTCTTTACCACTGAGCCACCAGGGAAGCGGGCAGAAATAATAACACTGAACAAACACCTCCTTCCAGCTTGGGGTGTCAGCTGCTGGTCTAGTAGGACCCTGCAGTCACCGCACCATCCCCACAGATCAGCCTCTTCTTTGCCGAGAACTGGACGCAGGTTGGGGTGGCTCACCCAAGCTCAGAGGCCTTCCTCAGCCGGGGAGCAGGGTGACAGGCTGCAGTCAGCGTGGGCACAGGAGCTGCAGGCTGTCGTGACCCCGGTCACTCCTCAGACACCATTGCTGACACGCTCATGTGATACAACCACATGTTATTCACAAATTTATTGATTACTAACCGACCCCAAATTCACCAATCTCGCCATACAACGTCACTATCGTGCATTTATAAATGCTCTGCGAGCCAAAAATTATAGCACAGAAGACACATCTCTCACTTCTGTAAGATATTTTCAAGCCCCATCTTGGAAGAATTTCAGAGTGTTCCTGGCCAAATACAGGCAATTTCACTGTCTCTCTGAAGCTTATTTTAAAAACACATTACTTACCCTTTGTGGTCAAATCCTTGAAGCCAGTTCCTCCTCATGCTGGGGGTCAGCCCTCCATCCTTAGGGGCTGGCAGAGGGAAGTCACTTCTTTCCCGAATCTGACTTCCAAGCCTTAACCACGGCCCGAGGAGGGCGTCCCCTGTGCCCCCCACCCGACCTCAGCACATCTCACAGGAGATGACGAAACTCTGAGAAACAGTACTCTGCGCTGCAGATCACCCACAAGGCCAGTGCAGAGCGCAGGCTTCTGCTTTGGCAGTGAGTTATAGCTCTTATTTATCGAGCGCTCACTCGCCCAGACTCGCCGCCAAGCACCCCGCAAACATCGTCTCATTCCATCTCCACGAGGAAGGACATGCACGCTGTTGTCAGCCTCAGACTCCCAACAGGGAAACTGAGCCACACGGCCACTCGCCTGTGGTCAGCCCCCATCGCCAGAGCCACGTGACGTCATTTGGACTTGACCTTTCATATCAGAAGTCTTCCCTGTTGGCTCAGAGGGTAAAGAATCTGCCTGCAATGCAGCAGATCCGGGTTCAATCCCTGGGTCAGGAAGATCCCCTGGAGAAGGAAATGGCAACCCACTCCAGTACTCTTGCCTGGGAAATCCCATGGACGGAAGAGCCTGGCAAGTTACAGTCCATGGGGTTGCAGGGTCGGACATGACTGAGCTACTAACAGACACACTTTTACGTATCAGAGGCACTTGGCCTCAGGCTCTTGTGGGATGTGGAAGGCAGAATTCCACAGTGGCCCCCAACTTCAGGCCTTGTTGTCTACACTCCCTGGGGAATTGCTTCCCCTGGAGTGTGGGATCAGTCAGATGTCACTGCCTTGATCAGGTATATGGCAAAGGCAAGTGATGTGAGAGGTGGCAAAGGTCACTGGTCAGATGATTTTGAGTTCATCCAAAGGGAGATGATCCCTGGCGGGCCTGGCCTAAGCAGGTGAAGGTGATCCCTAAAAGAGATGCAGTGGAGACGCTCTCCCGCTGGCTGGAAGAAGCAAGTGGCCATATTGTGGAGGGGCTGCTCAGCAGAGACCGTAGGGATACCTTTACTGGCTGGGGCATCAGTCCTACAAGGCAAAGGACTGATTTATGCCAACAGCCAAAGGGTGAATGTTTCTAGAACACAAACTAAGCATCACCCAGATTCCCCCAAACAAGCCGTCATAGCAGCCCAGCGCCTGACGTGGCAACATCGTGTCTCTCCAGAGCCTCGCCTCGCTGGGCTCCCTTCGGTTCAACCCAGTGGAAGGAAGGGACGCATCCTCCCTGCCTGGAGATGGCCCTGCCATTGCTGGCTGCACCTTCCAGCCCCCTTCTCCACGGGCACTCCCTCCTGCACCCGTGTTCCAGCCCGAGGGGAGGAGTTTGGGCCTGGGTCAGGACTCACAGATCACTGGGGTTTCAGGGGCTTCTGTGGAGCGGAGGAGGGAAACGCCAGCCCCTGGTCCCCAGGAAGCTGTTCTTTGGAAGACTGCAGAGCCCAATGCCCAGGAAACCAAACAGGAATCCCTCAGAGCTCATGGTGAAGGGTCGGGGGCTCTTCTTGCTTCTACTGAGGCCCCTAAAGTCCGCCTAATCCCTCCCACACACCAACCTGATCCCCGTGGGGAGGGAAGCCAGTGAGGCCCAAGGTCCATAGATTAACAAACATCATTTCCTGGCCAAGCTACCTCTCTGCATATCCGCCCTGGAAACCTGCATGGTGAGTAGACGGGGACACACAGGTGTGGCACTCCAACCGCACGGCTATTCGGGTCGCCCTTGGACAGCTAACCCAACCCTTCCACGGCGTGTCTCCTGCCTGCTCTGACCCCTCTCTCTCCGACTCAGACTCTACTAATGCTCACATGTTAGGTGTTGTAGCAATCAGATTACTTTGTTGTTTAAAAATTCACATTTCTTTTTATTTTTTTAAATTTTTATTATTTATTCTAACATAGACCATTTAAAAAATCTCTATTGAATTTGCTACAATATTGCCCCTTTTATATGTTTTGAGTTTTGGACCATGAGGCATGGGGGAATCTCAGCTCCCTGACCAGGATGGAACCCAGAGCCCCTCCCATGGAAGGCGGAGTCCTAACCGCCAGACCACGAGGGAAGGGCCAGGCAGCAACCAGATCCCAGCTGAGCCACTTTGGTGCTAATGGACAAGGATGCGCTTGGAGCAGTAACATTTCCGTGAAGCAGGGAAGGTTTCACTCTCCCAACGCAGACACGTGATTCATCTCATCAACCTACAAGTGTGTTTGCCTATCCGCCACTTTAAAAGAGGTGCTTGAACAAATTTGGGCATTTCTGTGAAGGAGAGAGGATGGCTGTCTAATAAGACAGATTTATAATTGAGCAGATCGAGCAATAACACTGGTAGCATGGAGCGCAGGGTGGGGCACATTTTGTGTGCTATTGCAACTTTGATGAAAAAGCAGCTGAGGTTAATAAGCCAGTCTGATCTTCAGCCTTTGAATCCCCTGCTCTTTTACATCTGCACGATGCCAATGAAGCCGTGACGAGGGATGGATGGATGTCCATTCACCGAGGCCAGCCAGGGCCTGGAACAGACTTGTGATGTCCATGTTTTTGTATAAAAGTTAGGTGAGTGAGAATATTGATGTCAGGCTGATCACAGCTACAGATGATACCACGCTGGGGCTGATGCACAGCCTTTCAAACAAAACAGCAAACCAAATCTAAGTGTCAAGCTGAAAACGTAAGTCTGAGAACTCAACGACATGAGTATGAACGCTGCAGATGTGGGCCCGGAGCTGCACGCCCGCACGAGGCTCGGGCATTTTTCTCGAGATCACGACACACGTCAACAGCACGGTGCAGCTGGCGGCAAGCCGATTTGAGGACGAGGATGGCCGCCTCCTGTCACCGCTTTGTAGCCCGCTAGGATCAGCTGGAGGTCCGGGCTCACGCCAGCGTGGGAGCGGGCCAGGCCCCGCCGCCCACTGCCATTCAAAACACAACCCCGCTTCCGAAGCCCATCGCGGAGCAGACATGAGCATGGCAGAGGGTTCACGCTGCACAAAGGAGTGACTGCCACAGCAGCATTTTAAGGATCGAGGCAGAATTTCTCTCTTTAGCAGAGCAGCCTTCAAATATCAGGCTTGAAACTGCGTGTGTGTGATAAGACGTGATAGAAGGTGGATGGCACGGTGTGAAATGATCTGATAGCATGAGAAATTGTTGTTAGGAGGTGTTGGCACTTGAAAAACAACACATCTTATTCCTATTGGCTTCAGCCTGCACCTTCCGCAGGATCCCCTGCTGTGCTCCTGCTCGGAAACCTTCAGAGTTGGAGCCGATACTGACGCCGCCTGTGCTCCGCTCATCTCCCCCTTCTCCTGCAGACGGACGGAGGCCACTGCGAGGGTGCTCCAGCCGAGGCCCATATTATCTGGCTGTACGTTTTTTATTGTACTTTCTACTCTGGTAGAGTCAAAATAAAGTAGTGCCTCTACGTGTAAATACACACCCATCTGCAGAAAGAACAGGGTCCTGGTGGTTAAGGATTCTTACTGGCGGATTCTGGTTGGGTGAAACTTACCAAAAACAAGCGGCGCTGATGTAACTCAAAGTCCGATGCCTATTTAATCATATCCCCTCATCTCCGGCTTGTCTTCTGGAGGATTCATTCTGTGGGGATTTGGCAGGGGATGGTCATTGTCAGTGTCTTACAGCTCTCAGGGCTTGGAAGAGAAACGTTCCTCTGGGGTAAATGGGCTGCAACGTGTGTTCACAAGTTCCTGGTCAACACATGCAGCTCTCCCCTGGCGAATGGTGCATCTTTTCTTGTTAAATCATTTCTTCCTCTCCACCTTCCTACCACCCTGCTTTTCTCAGCTCTGGCCCTTCCCACCTGGGTCCCCATCCAAGTCATTGATGACTAGGATACTGAATCGCTTTGTTACAGGGTCCTACTGCTCTGCCCAGGGACAAGTTGCAAGAGCTCATGGGAGTTTTAAGCTTGCTCACAGGAGAGTGGGAAAGTGTGCACTGTGTGTCTGTGTGTGTGTGTGTGTGTGTGCGTGCACACTTGTGCGTGCATGCTCAAAGAAGAGGGGGCTGGGAGAGGGAGAAATACAGAGTACCAGGAATTATCTCTGCATAAAGAAATTAAAAGAGAATATTTTCCAGAGCAATTGGAGCCCATCTCCCGAACAATGACGACAGCTCCTCATTCTCGACAACAATAGAGGGCACGTAGGAGTCAGCTCATTAGAATATCTGTGGCTCTTTTCTGTTCTCTCTGCATTAAGCCCCCATAATGTCAGTTGTCACTTATTAATGACAATTAACTAGTAATCAGCAGTGAGACTCTTCGAGGTGGTCTTTGCCTGACAGGTGAAGAAAGAGAACGTTGCGCAGTGCCACGCGGTGACACGGAGCCTTCAAAGGAGCACAGCATTTCCATAAATTACTTCAGAAAGAGATTTTCTTTTATACATTCTCTCTAAAGCTTAAGGATCTTTAACCCTAGCAAGGCCACGCTCTCATCCTCTCTTTGCTCATCTTTTCTTACCAAATGAAATCTGCAGACCATCGCCGGTAGAGAGAACCGCACCTCCGTTCACCAGCCCGCGACCGCCATGCAACACTCCTCATCATTCCTGCTCCTTTCGGCTTCCAACCACTCAGTCCTAGTTACACCCACGCAGGACGCCCAGGCCTGCACCTGTTGCATATCACCAGCTGCCCCAATGGCCCGGCGGCCTGATTCTGCCTTCTTGCTGGCACGTTCTCTCTCCTTGAGGTCAACCTGTCTGCTCACCACACTTCCTCAAACAGACGGCAGCATGACCATCCCCTTTCAGAATCACCGTGGAGACCATGAACACAGACCCAAAACAGTCCCCAGTGTGTCCGATCTATGGGGGCCCCGCTCCCGAGCCTCCCCCGAACCTTGGCTCTCCCACTGTTGTCCCGACTGGGACACACAGACCACATCTTCCCACCCTGCATGCAGGCTGAGTATCCAGCCACAGGCCCCCGGGGCCTTGCACCTGCTCTCTCATGGGCTCCTCCCGCCTGGCTTCTCGATGCTGAGAGTCTGCCCCTCCCGAAGGGTTCTAGGAAGTGGGAATTTTCAAGAAGGAAACTCTTGGAAAGAGAGTGAGAAGGCTAGATTTTATCCCTACAGAAGAAAAACATTTGCTTGACTTCGAGGAGTTGCGGCTTAAGAAAGGCCACACTTGCTCCTGGGAAGTGCCCGATGACACCTGGCAGAGTGGAAATGAATGCCGTCCACGCCACCTGTGAGGGGGGCACTGAGCGAGTGCATCGCCAAGGTCACCTGGGAGGGGGGAGCAAGCGCATCACCAAGGTCACCTGAACGTCCATTCATGTCAAAGCAATGCCGTTAAGACTCTTCTCCTGGCACGGAAACCACTGGCCAATTGGAGGACTTTTAAACCAGTGTCCGAAATATCAGACTTTCTTGTCCTGACACAGGATCCCACTCTCAATTTAAAAATCTAAGTGTCTCAGAAAAGAAGAATGGGGCATGCTTTTATCAAAACAGAAAGTAAGAGGTCATCTATAACTTTATGATTCTTCTTTTTGAAACATGCTCTTCTGAGCAGCTAGAGTGATGGCAACGTGGGCATCTCTCTGCAGCTTCTGGTTTTGTCAGGCTTTTGTGACATTGCAAGACTTCCATGACAACAAACAACAGGATGCTACACACGGTCACACTGTGAACTTCCGGTGTAACCAGAACTTAAAGATGAACATTTGCCTTATATTAATATTTAAGATAGATATTTGAACTGTGGTGTTGGAGAAGACTCTTGAGATCCCTTGGATTGCAAGGAGATCCAACCAGTCCATCCTAAAGGAAATCAGTCCTGAATATTCACTGGGAGGACTGATGTTGAAACTGAAACTCCAATACTTGGGCCAACTGATGCGAAGAGCTGACTCATTTGAAAAGACCCTGATGCTAGGAAGATTGAAGGCGGGAGGAGAAGGGGACAAGAGGAAATAAAATGGATGGATGGCATCACTGACTTAATGGACATGAGTTTGAGCAAGCTTCGGGAGTTGGTGATGCACCGCAAGCCTGGTGTGCTGCAGTCCACTGGGTCGCAAAGAGTCAGACATGACTTTTCGACTGAACTGAAATACACACTTCATAGTAACCTGAAGATTTAAGCAAACCCTTACCTTCAGATTTCTGTCTATAGACATATTTCAAATTTTAATGCCCAGGCTCCAACCTTGAGAAGCGGTCATAACCAGGCCATTCGATATGTAAAAACCCACAGTTTCATGCCAATATCTGAGCTCACCATCCAGGAATTCTGCACATCCAGATTATTCATGACTCAAAAATTGAGTAAGGACAGGAATCTCAAAGGGAGAATAAATAGCTTTGAAAGTGGACATTTGACTTAACTAATTTTTAAATCAAAATATTACAAACAAAATGAAGGTATTTAGGGCACTCTTTCACTCACTCAGTCTCTTGCTATGTCCAGCTCCTTGCGACCCCATGAGGCCTGCCAGGTGCCTCTGTCCATGGGATTTTCTAGGCAAGAATATTGCAGTAGCCATGCCCTTCTCCAGGGAATCTTTCCGACCCAGGGATCAAACCCACGTCTCCTGTGTTGTAGGTGGATTCTTTACTGTTGAGTCACTGGGGAAACCCATTTAGGGTACTACTGTCTCCTAAAGTTAACAAATCAAAACATAAGTAAATATTTGTCTTCCATAATTTTAAGGACTTGAAAGACCCAAAGGTTGAACTTGGTAAGTATAATGATTAATTGGTCAATCATTCCTCAGTATAAACTGAGCTTAATGGCATGAGACACGCGTCAGGATGTTATGACTCAATATGTAAATTACACAGGTCATAAAGGATTAAAATTTTTCAGACCTTTCTTACTTTTATTATTACATAGGAAGATGGGTGAAGGAAAGAAAAAATATGCACCTTCAGTTATAAAATATCTATTTTATACTTACCTACACCAGAGATGTAATATACAGCATAGTGACAGCAATTAATAACACTTAAGTAATCTGCCTGCAATGTAGGAGACCTGGGTTCTATCCCTGGGTTGGGAAGGTCCTCTGGAGGAGGGCAGGCCAACCTACTCCAGTGTTCTTGCCTGGAGAATCCCCATGGACAGAGGAGCCTGGCGTGTTGCAGTCCATCAGGGTCATGAAGAGTTGGACAAACTGAGCAACTAAGCATGCATATATTTGAAATTTGCTAGAAGAGTAGATCTTAAAAATTCTCATCCCAGGGTAAGAAAAATGGTAACTATGCATAATGATAGATGTTGACTAGACTTACAGAGGTGATCATTTAATAACATACACATGTATCAAATCATTATGCTGTGCAATGGAAACTAATATAACATTACATGTCAATTATATCTCATTAAATTAAAAATTAAAATCCCACGGACAGAGGAGCCTGGTAGGCTGCAGTCCATGGGGTCACTAAGAGTCGGACATGACTGAGGGACTTCACTTTCACTTTTCCCTTTCATGCATTGGAGAAGGAAATGGCAACCCACTCCAGTGTTCTTGCCTGGAGAATCCCAGGGACGGGGGAGCCTGCTGGGCTGCTGTCTAAGGGGTTGCACAGAGTTGGACATGACTGAGGCGACTTAGCTGCAGCAGCAGCAGCAGCACGGAAAACAACTAGACCATTCAGGTTTGACCTAAATCAAATTCCTTACGATTATACAGTGGAAGTGACAAATGGATTCAAGGGATTAGATCTGATAGACACAGTGCCTGAAGAACTATGGACGGAGGTTCGTGACACTATACAGGAGGCAGGGAGCAAGACCATCCCTAAGAAAAAGAAATCCAAAAAGACAAAATGGTTGTCTGAGTAACTGAGAAAAGAAGACAAGTGAAAGACAAAGGAGAAAAGAAGAGATAAACCCATTTGAATGCAGAGTTCCAAAGAACAGCAAGAGAGAAGAAAGCCATCTTCAGTGATCAATACAAAAAAAAATAGAGGAAAACAATAGAATGGGAAAGACTAGAGATCTCTTCAAGAAAATTAGAGATACCAAGGGAACATTTCAGGCAAAGATGGGCACAATAAAGGACCAAAGTGGTATGGACCTAACAGAAGCAGAAGATATTAAGAAGAGGTGGCAAGAATACACAGATCTATACAAAAAAGATCTTCATGTCCAAGATAATCACAATGGTATGATCACTCACCTAGAGCCAGACATCCTGGAATGCAAAGTCAAGTGGACCTTAGGAAGCATTACTACGAACAAAGCTAGTGGAGGTGATGGAATTCCAGCTGAGCTTTTTCAAATACTAAAAGATGATGCCGTGAAAGTGCTACACTCAATATGCCAGCAAATTTGGAAAACTCAGCAGTGCCCACAGACTGGAAAAGATCAGTTTTCATTCCAATCCCAAAGAAAAGCAATGCCAAAGAATGTTCAAAATACCACACAATTGCACTCATCTCACATGCTAGTAAAGTAATGCTCAAAATTTTCCAAGCCAGGCTTCAACAGTACATGAACCATGAACTTCCAGATGTTCAAGATGGATTTAGAAAAGGCAGAGGAACCAGAGATCAAATTGCAACATCCATTGGATCATCAAAAAGGCAAGAGAGTTCCAGAAAAACATCTATTTCTGTTTTATTGACTATGCCAAAGCCTTGGACTGTGTGGATCACAACAAATAGTGGAAAATTCTTAAAGAGAAGGGAATACCAGACCACCTGACCTGCCTCTTGAGAAATCTGTATGCAGGTCAAGAAGCAACAGTTAGAACTGGACATGGAACAACAGACTGGTTCCAAATCAGGAAAGGAGTATGTCAAGGCTGTATATTGTCACCCTGCTTATTTAACTTAAATGCACTTAAAATAACTTAAAATCATGAGAAGAGCTAGACTGGATGAAGCACAAGCTGGAATCAAGATTGCTGGGAGAAATATCAATAACTTCAGATATGCAGATGATACCACCCTATGGCAGAAAGCAAAGGACTAAAGAGCCTCTTGATGAAAGTGAAAGAGGAGAGTGAAAAAGTTGGCTTAAAACTCAACATTCAGAAAATTAAGATCATGGCATCAAGTCCCATCACTTCATGGCAAATAGATGGTGAAGCAATGGAAACAATGACAGACTTTATTTTGGGGGGGCTCCAAAATCACTGCAGATGGTGACTGCACCATGAAATTAAAAGATGCTTGTGCCTTGGAAGAAACCTTATGACTAACCTAGACAGCATATCAAAAACAGAGACATAATTTGCCAAGAAATTTCCATCTAATCAAAGCTATGCTTTTTCCAGTAGTCGTGTATAGATGTGAGTTGAACTATAAAGAAAGCAAAGCACCGAAGAATTGAAGCTTTTGAACTGTGGTGTTGGAGAAGACTCTTGAGAGTCCCTTGGACTGCAGGTAGATCCAACCAGTCCATCCTAAAGGAAATCAGTTCTGAATATTCATTGGAAGGACAGATGCTGGAGCTGAAGCTCCAGTACTTTGACCACCTGCTATGAAGACCTGACTCATTGGAAAAGACCTTAAGGCTGGGAAAGATTGAAGGCAGAAGGAAAAGGGGATGACAAAGGATGAGATGGTTGGATGGCATCACCGACTCAATGGAGACGAGTTTGAGCAAGCTCCAGGAGTTGGTGATGGACAGGGAAGTCTGGCGTGCTGCAGTCCATGGGGTCCCAAAAGTCAGACACGACTGAGTGACTAAACTTAACTGATACTAGTTAACTGGTAACTAGTCAGATCAAGTTGCAAACATTTCTGTGTGATTTAAGAGAAATAATGGCAAATTAGTCATGGGTCAACTTCTAAGCAGTAGTTGGTGTAAGCCTTTTCTCCTGATTTTAATCTGTCTGAAGGTGACATGCCTTCCTCCTGATCTTCACAGCTTTGGTGTAAGTCTCTTCACATTCCCATCAGAATGGGTCAGACATCCAACTCTGAGTTAGCAATGGCCTTGAAGTTGAACTCTTGAAGAAACTATCCTGTGGGACATACTATCTATATAGACATTTTTTATTTGAGAGCAGCTGAGTTACAATATGATGTCAATTTCAGGTATATAGCACAGTGATCCAGTTATATGTATCCTTTTTCAGATTCTTTTCCCTTGTAGGTTTTTACAAAATATCAAGCATGGTTTCCTGGGCTAGACTTTTGAATTGGTCCTTCTCTTCTCCCTTCTCTTCTGTGCGGGTCCCTCTGTGTTTGGTCGCTCAGTCGTGTCCACCTTTTTGAGACCCTGTCGACTGTAGCCTACCAGGCTCCTCTGTCCTTGGGGATTCTCCAGTCAAGAATTCTGGACTGGGTAGCCATGCCCTCCTTCAGGGGATCTTCCCAACCTAGGGATCAAACCCAGGTCTCCCGCATTGTGGGCTGATTCTTTACCATCTGAGCCACCAGAGAAGCCCAAGAATACTGGATTGAGTAGCCTATCCCTTCTCCAGGGGCTCTTCCCAACCCAGGAATTGGACTGGGGTCTCCTGCATTGCAGGCGGATTCTTTACCAGCTGAGCTACCAGGGAAGCCTAAAGTCCCTCTAGGTGACCACCTCTTATCTCTCTAGGGCAGTGCACTTTTTCCTGAGATTGTCTTTTTTTGCCTAAGAAATACTCATCGTTAGTCATAGAAATCCTAGAATTTGGAATTTTCCTCCCTATTCCAAGTCAGGCAATTTAAAGACAGTGCTGGTACATGATATACTTGACGTCTTTGGGTGTGTTTTCACAAGCCATCTATCCTAGGAGGGCTGGACGAGAAGACACACTGCCCCGTTCTCTCTCGTGCTGGGGCCACCGGGGAGCCTCAGACCTTCAGCAGCTCCTTTCTCACCCCTCTGTCGTGTGTTTTCTGTAAAATATGCAGATTGGCCACCAAATTTAAATGAGCTCACAATTCACATGAAAGTCTTCCAAAAAAATCATACAAGTCCTTAAGCCATCTTTTCTTTAAATAACATCAATGGACAATAAGCATATTATTAAAATGTCAATATTACATTGGCTAATTAGTGAAAACAGCCAGAAATTTAAAAAAAAAATTCTGGTGTTCATGAAGCAAAGGTGGACAGAAACGGTGGCTCTGCTGAGGGCCAGCAGCTGGGGCTGGACAGGCTTTCTCATCAGTGATTTGGGCACAGGCATCCAGTCACAGGACGCAGCAGAAATTTCAGCTTTAGGGACTGATAAATGGACTATTTCTGTCGTTGTCCATCAACAAGGAGGTCACAGTCATCCGTGATTGCATCTACCCCCTATGGTGAGCTGGGGAGGACACTCTGGAAGGAAGGAATGCCTGCCCTCTAGCAGCCATCAGACTGCAGCCCCTCCCCTAAGGTGAGCCCCAGGGAGACTCAGGATGGGAAAACACGGGACGCTGGCCCAGGTAGCTGAGGTGCAGCTCAAAGGACTGATTTCAGAGAGCCCGAATTCTTGCATCTTCCCATACACAGAAAAGTCTAAATTTTTTAACTTAGGATATCTGGTTTTCTTTAACAATATCTTGACGTCCAGACTACCTGCCCTTTGTTGCAAAATGTCCTCACAACCTGGCTCTGCCCCGCGCCTCCTAGAGCAGTTCTCTCTGGGTCACTGGAAACACTGCCTCCCCAGCTTGAAAAATTCCCACTGAATCAAACATAGTTCTCAACTTTTAGGTTGTAAATACGTCTTTAAGTTCACAGTATTTATTCTAAGGAAATAATCAGAAATATGCATGGGAATATTGACTGGAACATTCCTTCTGTAGCCATTTGTAACACTGAAAACTTGATAAGAATCTAAATGCTGCTTTTCAAAATTCTAACTAGTACAGAATTAATTAGTAAATTATAATACATCTCAGTAAGATTCAAAATTTTTTATATTTAATGAAATGGGAACATACACATTATCTACTAATGGAAAAAGCAAGTACAAAAGTATGTTGTGCATTTGTTTTGTAGAAAATTTTAAAAAGATGCTAGCACTAAAATCTTAAATGATTTTTCTCTAGATGAAAACATTAGTTGATTTTTATTTCCTTCTTTATTTCATTTTGTGTGTGTGTGTGTTACACATTTTCTGCAAAGGCTATGTATTACTTTATAAAAGGTATAGAAAAATTATAAATGCTCTCCAAATCTTACTCTTTGGTATTTTTTAATTTTACAATTCAATGACTGGGTTTTAATGGTTTCCACCACCTTCAGGAAAATAATAATAAGTAAGTAACAGAAATTCTACCTTGGAAGAAAGCAGAAACCTTTATTTGTAGGCACAGGTTTCTGAAACTTCAGAAGTCACTTAGATAGGCTTTCAAATGTTTCAAAGCTTTTTGAAGATTACCAAACACAGAAATGGAGGAACATAAATCTTGGAAGTTTTTAATCCCTTCTTTCTGCAAACATGTCTCAAAGTTTGTTTCTCTTACATCAGCTAGCGTCATCATTATTTTATAGGCTTTACATCTTTCAAATATCAACTAAATAACAACAAACATCCAGACCCAATCCACATTCAGAGGCATACCTCAAATTTTTTAAAAATCCACATTGAAAGGGAAAAATATTTGATTACTTATTAAACCTGAGGTTCAAGCTGCAAACACAAATGCAAAATAGGGTTATGTTTGTGTGTACACAAGGTTAGCAGGACACCTGCCCCCACCAGGCCCACCAGCCTCCTAGAGGGGGATCTGTGGCCAGCTCATGCCAGGCCCTCAGGCCCATTTGCCCTTGGGCTCCGGAGAAGCAGCCTGTTCCCCTGGGAGAAAGGGGGGCTCCCCTGAGAGAGCGCAGTGCCACCCGTGGAGTGCGTTCAGGGACCAGAGGAAGAAGGCCAGGGTGCGTCTCTTCAAACACTGATGAAGGAAGCAGAAACCTGTAGAAGTAAATCCTCACACAAAAGGCAGCCAACTGGTCCTCTGGATGTTTCCACCTGTATTCACAGGAATCGAGTTTCTGTATTACTAGTAGAGGACACTGCACACTTAACCAACATCACTGCAATTTACTGTTCAGACCCAGCAGAAGATAGAGCTGGCCTGCTTTGCATCTGGACCTGGGGCTGCCGTGGCAGTAAGTGGAAGAAGGCTCATCTGCTCCGTGCGGCCGCAGAGACCTCCCTGAGGCTGCTAGAGACCTCCGTGCGGCTGCTAGAGACCTCCCTGCGGCTGCAGAGACCTCCGTGCAGCTGCAGAGACCTCCGTGCGGCTGCTAGAGACCTCCCTGCGGCCGCAGAGACCTCCGTGCGGCTGCTAGAGACCTCCATGCGGCTGCTAGAGACCTCCGTGCGGCTGCAGAGACCTCCGTGCGGCTGCTAGAGACCACAGACCCTCCCCAGGGGCCCGTCCTCCCCTGGGGGTGGGGGCAGGCAGTTCACAGAGCACAGGATAAGGGTGATTAAGAGCACGGCCCTTGGGGCAGAGCCTTGT
The DNA here is from genome assembly GCF_016772045.2 of Ovis aries. NCBI lineage: Eukaryota > Metazoa > Chordata > Mammalia > Artiodactyla > Bovidae > Ovis > Ovis aries. Next base: position 3,590,103 of record NC_056076.1, read on the forward strand.
GGGCTCAGGCCCAAGTTCTGTCAATCGTGGGCCCAATGACCTTGGGCAAGCGTCCCAGCACAGGATCCTCGCCCACAGAGAAGGTGGAGGTAACAGACTGGAGGCCCGGTGGTCTCCCCCAAAAGACCCTGCCCCCCTCTTCACCAGGCTCTGGAGCAACCTGACCAAGGAAGGCCATCCCAAATCCCGGATGAGGGAGAGCAGTGCATTTTATTAAAATTGTACCTTTTTTGAGAGGGTTTTTTTTTTTACCTGAATCATTTTTAAAGTCTGTTAAATTTGTTACAGTTTTGCTTTTTATGTTTTGGTTTTGGCCACGAGAAGCATGTGAGACCTCAGCTCCCCAACCAGGGATCGAACCAGCACCCCTCGCATTGAAAGGCGGAGTCTTAGCCACTGGACCACCAGGAAAGTCTCAATTAAAAGTGCAGAAACCAGCCCTTCCTCTTTGGAACAATGCAGAACCAATTTCAAGGCCCCCAGGGTCCCTGTTAGAACAAGATCTGCCAGTAGGTCCCCAGATACACACAAAGGATGACTGTAAACATTTCAAAACAGGGCGGGAGGATTCTCCCAAGAAGCACCTCGGGTCCCTCGATGTACAAATCAGCCGTCGCTCAATGACTATACTCTGGAATCCAGTGGCACCCAGTGGAATTAAAAATTTTAATTATCATTTAAAAAAAGGAGTACTTATCATCTGAATAAGCGTTTCAGCACACACATCATGAAATGATGGGTCTGAATAGAATTTCTGTTGGTCGACTGCATAAGCAGTACCTCTCATTGCTGGAATAACGTCTCAGAGGCAGAATAATGACGACATGACAATCTATGTAAATCAAGAACTGCATGTGGGTTTATTTTACATTTGAGAAAACAGTGGATTTAATTGTGTGAACCAAAATGTACTGTACAATATTAATGATAGAACATCAAAATGTATAATTAATAGTGCATCGCTTGCTTTGTCTTCATTTATTCATTTTTGTCTGATATACATGCATCTGGAAAGACGCAGGTGCCAGTAAAATTTCTCTATTTAAATCAAGCTGCAGGAACTAAATTTTATTCAAAAATTGTGGTTTTACATTATATACACAGAAATTTAATATAAAATGACAATATAAAAAGTTAAAAGAGAAAGCATACAGCCAGAAGGTACAAAGAAAGTTGAATAGATTAAAATGGTACGATATGTAACATATACGAGTTTTTAAGCTGATGCTGGCAATTTACAAGGAAAGGACGCCAACATTTGCCCCATTTTTTTTTTTCATTTACCAATGTAGCACGCTTATAGAAAGGTCGGCTTGTACCAAAGCTTACATTTGTAAATAACTATAAACCGCAGTATTTTACAGGAAAAAAGAAATAGCATTTTTACACATTTTTAAATAATAACTTGCATACTTTTTTTTTTTGCCAAAAGTGGCCTTTTTCAGCATCCAGAGGGTTTGGGCATAGTGGCAACTGGGGTGTTTGCTGCTTTTGCTGTTAGGTTTTGTTTTCTGTTTTAAACGTATGACGCTGTGGCTTCCTAACCCCCACGTCCTAGACAACTTTCTGCTCTCCAACAGCTGCATGCATGCTTCCTTCACAAACCAGTTCTGCATATAAAAGCTTGTTTTTTAATTATTAAATAAGTTTTGTGTCTGACACAGCTTTTGATCTGAATGAAATGCCTTTAAGCCTTTTTTTTTTTTTTCTTTTTCTTTTTTGAGTGAAAGGCACAGAAATGCGATTGCAGTCCTCACAGGGTTAAATCTGACACTAGGAGGTCCTCTGACCTTTACTGTCATGGGAGCTTTGTAATTTTAGGACGACGTCTATCTCTGTTATTTGTGTCTTGCTTTCCTGCTAAGTAAGTGTCTCTGAGGAGTGTGCCCCACTATCTCCTACAAAAGAGAGCTGAACATCGAGAACAGATGTTGAAAATAAAGGTCAGACTCTGACTCACAGAAAAAGAAAAGGAACATGCACGATCGGACGAAGAGCATATAAATATAACTACAAAATATGTGTAAGAAAAACCAAGGTCCAGACAGGCGGTCAGCAACCGAGAGCGGGCTGATTTCGGAGGCTCAGGCCGGGCCTAGTGCAGTACGACGGTAGTGCAATGCGCCGCGGGCGCGGGCCCGGGGCTACTGTTTCTCCAGCTCGGTCACATAGATCAGGTGGTCCTCGGGGGACTTGCCGTGGGTCTTGCTGAGGTGCAGTTTGACTGCGTGCTTGCTCGCGAAAGTCCGGTTGCACAGCTTGCACTGGAATGTGGAGCCCAGCTCGTCCTCAGCGGCCCCCGAAGGGCCCAAGGCTTTGCTCGCCAGGACTTTGGAAACATTCTGCTGTTCTTGAATCTGGTTTAGGGGCAACTTGGAGAGATCCTTCAAGCTGAAGCCTAAGTGTGTCTCTAGGTGATTGATGTACGTGGAAGCAGTTCTGAACTGAGAGGCACAATCGTTGCAAAAGAAAACAGGATGCCCTGTGTCCAGGTTCTTCAGGAACTTGGTCCCCCCTGTCCTCCGCAGCTGGTACTTGACATTGGCCAGCCAGTGGCTGATGGTGGTCATGGACAGCCCGGTGAACTTGGAGATGTGGACCCGCTCCTGGGGGCCCAGGTCCGACATGATGTACTTCCCCTCCGCTGTCTCGCGCAGGCTCGAGGCGAACTGGGCCTGCAGGATGAGCAGGTGCTGCGGGTTCCAGTTGGACTGCCGCCCCTTCCGCTTGTGCACGGGCGATAGCTCGTCCAGCGCCTCCTCGAAGCTGCTGCCATCCGCGTCCGACTTCTCCGACACGGTGGAGGGCGTGGAGGACTTGGGCGTCAGCCGCCCTGTGAGGTTCTTCACCATGTCTGAGATGTCCATGAGTGCGCTCTCCCGGAGCGGCGAGGACACGCCATCAGCGGCGCCGGGCACCAGGGGCTTGCTCTTGGACTTGGTCAGGTCAATGGGCTGGTCGCTGTTCTCGTAGAAGTAGCGGTCGGCGGCGCCAGGCGGCTTGGCGGGAGGGGCAGGGTAGGCCGGCTTGTCCAGCATGCTGGTGCTGATCTTGTAGAGCATGGCCAGCGGGTCCAGTGAGGGGCTCACGGGCCTGGATACCTTGCCCAGGTGGGTGTTCATGATGGACTGCAGGGCGCTCAGCGGGTTGATGAAGGAGGGCTCAGGCGAGTGGTCGGTGATGATGGCCAGGTTGTTACAGCCGTTGGTCACTTTGGCCTTGAGGGGCTCCGTGCCGTTTGGGGTGTGGGCATCCCCCATGCCCTCCTTCTTGGCCTTCCCCCCCTCGGCCTCGGGGCCCTTCTTGGGCTGTGGCTTGCTGCTGCCCCCCAGCTCCTCGGCCCTGGGGAAGTCCTTATTCTCCTTGGCCGCTGGGGACGCAGCCTTGGCCGGCGAGCCCTTCTCCTTCTCTGCCGGCCTCTCCTCCTTTTTCACGCTGACCTTGCCTGTGACTTTCTCTACCAGCTCCTCCATGGCGGACACATTGCTCTTGTGGGGTGGTGGCGTGAGGCTCCCCGGGGAGTGCAGGAGTGCCCCATGCTCAGCAGACAGCGGCTTCACACCGCCGGCGAAGGACGGCTGCATCTGGACGCTCTGCACTGCAGGGGGCGGCTTCACGGTGCCCGGCAGCTGGTAGGCAGCGTGGATGCTCGGGTAGCCACCCCACGAGGGCGCACCATTCTGGGCTTTGCTGATGGCCGTGGAGACCGTGTTCTCCAGGGACTTGAGGATGTCCACGCCGCCCTTGGCGCTGTCGTCCAGGTCTTCCTCTCGGAGGTACTGGTAGAGGGCAGTGGGCTCGAACTTCTCGCCCGTGTCCTCGCCCTCCTCCTTGATCTTCTTGTCCGCCTCCCCTGCCACCTTGTCCTTCTCGGGCTCCTTCTTCTCCTCCGCGGCGGCGGGGCCCGCCGGAGAGTCAGGCTGCTGCTTGACGTGGGCGGCGGTGGTGGCGGCGGGGAGCCTGGTGTGCGTGGTCGGCGGCAGGGGGATGGACTGGATCTTCTCCTCCACCACGGGGTCCAGCACCAGCTGCTTCCCCTTCTTGGAGGCGGAGGTGGTCACCTTCAGGAAGTGCCCGGTGACCATCATGTGGGCGGTGAGCTGCTGCAGGGTGTCGTGGGAGCTGCCGCACTCCATGCACTTGAGAATCTGGGCCTTGCGGGCCTCGAACTGCCAGGTGTAGCTGGCCCCGTTCTGGTAGCCGTAGCGGTTGTTGGGCGTCACGTAGGGGTTGGCCGTCTTCTGCTCCTTGGCCGCCTCGCTCAGCGCCGCCTCGGCTGCCGCCGCTCCCGCCGGCTCGGGGGAGCCGGGGGCCGCCAGCTCGTGCAGCGCGCGCTTCTTGGTGGAGGGGACCAGCTTGGTGAGGGCCGGCACGGGCTCCTTGAGAGGCACTTTCTGGTAATGCTTCGTCTTGATCATGTGCACGCTGAGGTCCTGCAGGGACTCGAACGAGTGCCCGCAGTACATGCACTTGAGCACCTTCTGCGCGTCCTCCTTGCCCTCCATCTCCATCAGCGAGCGCTTCCGGGGCTTGGACCAGCGCTTGGTCTTCTCCGAGTCCTTGTCCCTGTTGTCGTCCCGGTAGTGCCCCGTCTCGTTCATGTGCACCGTCAGCTCCACCAGCGTGTCGTAGGCGGCGCTGCAGTCCTTGCAGCGGAACTTGCTGGCGCCGGTGAACACCGAGCCGTAGAGCTTGTTGTTCTGGCGGTAGAGCTGCACGGTGCTGAAGAGGCTGGGCTCCGGCAGCAGGCCGTAGGACGACGTCTGCTGCAGCGTCTTGGCCAGGGCGGCCTGGTGCCAGTCGTAGCCTGAGCCACCGCTGGCGCCCGAGCCCGAGCTGGGGGTGCTCGCCGTGGTGCCCGTGGCCCCCGCGGTGCTGGTGGGGGGCGTGGGGGCGGGGGTGGAGCCCTCCTTCTGGGCCGCATCGCTGGTGCTCGTGGTCGAGGCTGACTTCTTCAAGTCCAGGGCCAAGCTGGACCAGCAGGACTCGGAGAAGAGGTTTGCATACACGGCCTTGATCTGGGCCAAGCTGTCCTGGGGGTAGGAGACGCCCTCCGCGCCCTGGCGCTCCTCCTTCTCCTCCTTGGAGGAGGAGCTTTTGAAGTGGGCAGGCTGGTCGCTGTGTTCGCTGAAGGGCGAGCCGTAGCCCGCGTCCTGGTTGGTAGCGGTGCTGATGGGGGAGTTCTGGTAGCTCTGGGCCTCCTTGATCTCCGCCTCCTCGCTGCACGCGAAGTCGGCCTCCTGAACATCCCCGGGCAGCCCATCCTCCTCCACGCTCCCCTCGTCTATCGCTGCTGCTTTCAGTTCTTCCTCAGGAACATAAGCTAGGAGAGAGCAAGGAGACACAGTGAGAGGCGGATGGCACCCCGAGCACGCGGCCTCCGCAGCGCTCACGCCATCTTTAAAAAGACGTTTCTCAGCCCAGGCTACAAGGCCGCCCCCACTTTATCCACCGACCCGCCGCAGCGCCACGGTGGAAACAGGTTTCCACCAAGGCAAGCCCCCCAACCCCGCCGAAGTGAACACGTTTCAACGGAAGGGCAGCGTCTGCCCTCTTCTTAGAGATGTCGGTCTGGCCATCATAGCTGGATGGGAAGACAACGAGGGAGAGAAACAGATGGGGCCCCGGCTCCTCCGCCTGCAGATTCTCCCCTCTGTAAGCAACGGGGTCCCTCAAGAGCCTCCCCATGGGGGGACCTGGTTGTCAACTTTTAGGGAAAGATACCTCATGGACAGGATTCTATGGTGTCCATAAATAAAAACACGCTTCAGTGGTAAGTGATAAATAATCTAGTCTCCACTAAAAAAAGGAGGAAGCAACATAGCACCACCGTCCCCTGCCTGGATGGAACAGAAGTCACCCACAGGGGACACCAGGCAGGTGTCAAAGAGCCCCGGATATACAAAGCAGCATTGTGCACAAGAGCTGAAGGGTGGAAACAACCCGACTGTCCACTGATGGTTGAACAGGTGAACAAAGTGTGGTTTACAGACACAATGGGATATTATCCAGCCTTTAAAAGTAAGGAGAGTCTGATGCATGCTTCCCTATAGACTAAATCAGGGGCAGTATGCTCAGTATAACAATGTTAGGTTTCATCACTAAGTCATGCCCAACTTTTTTGCAATCCTGTGTACTATAGACCACCAGGCTCCTCTGTCCATAGAATTTCCCAGGCAAGAATACTGGTGTGGATTGCCATTTCCTTCTCCAGGAGATCTTCCCGACCCAGGGATCGAACCCACATCTCCTGCATTGCAGGCGGATTCTTTACCACTGAGACACCTGGGAAGCCTTTAAGCCAGCCACAAAAGACAAATACTTAGGAGTCCCCTTACATGAGACACCTAGAGTAGTGAGGTCTACTCACAGAGACAGGAAGAGAACAGTGGTTTCCAGGGTCGGGGGACAGGGAGGAATGGAAAGCTAGCTATCACACTGCTATATTTAAGATGGATAACCAGCAAGGACCTACTGTATAGCACAGGGAACTCTGCTCAGTGTTATGTGGTAGCCTGGATGGGAGGGGAGTTTCGGAGGGAGAGGATGCATGTATATGTATGGCTGAGACCCTTTGCGGTCCACCTGAAACTGTCACAACATTGTTACTCAGCTATCAATTCAGTTCAGTTCAGTCGCTCAGTCGTGTCCGACTCTTTGTGACCCCGTGAATCGCAGCACGCCAGGCCTCCCTGTCCATCACCAACTCCCAGAGTTCACTCAGACTCACGTCCATCAAGTCAGTGATGCCATCCAGCCATCTCATCCTCGGTCGTCCCCTTCTCCTCCTGCCCCCAATCCCTCCCAGCATCAGAGTCTTTTCCAATGAGTCAACTCTTCGCATGAGGTGGCCAAAGTACCTGAGTTTCAGCTTTAGCATCATTCCTTCCAAAGAAATACTCAGCTATACGCCAATACAAAAGTAAAAGTTTAAAAGAGGGGGGAAAAAAAGGAAGTTGGTATTTAATGGGTTGAGAGTTTCAATGTGGGAAAATGGAAAGATCTGGAGATGGATGCTGGGTTTGGCTGCATAGCAATGGAAACTTAATACCACTGAGCCATGCCCGCAAAGTGGTTAAAACAGTAACTTCTAAGTTACGAATATTTTCACACAATAAAAAACTTTTTAACCTAACAATGCCTATAGTAGGTACTACAATGGCCTGCTACGGGCCAAGCTGCACAGAGGGTGACTTCTCAGGGTGAAAGAGGCATTTCCAAGAAGAAGTTTGGGCTGCTGACAGCAGTCCAGGGAATGAGAGGGATGGAGGGCATATAAACGTCTGGATGGAACCTGGCTGTTTACTGCAAAACATTTCAGATCCTTCACCATGTGACAGGTCCTGTCAGTTCCCAGGGGGACATAATTGCCTGCACCACTTAACTGATCTGACCAGCGTGTTTTTACTTCTTTCTCTTTGCTTTCTTCTTCTTCTTCTTCTTCTTTTTCTTTTTTTTGGTGTGGAAACAACCAGTGTTCCATCAACTACCTGGGAAATTTAGGGTTAAGATATTTCCAGAAAAGCCCTATTAAAATGCACTGATATGACCTGAGAGGGTGTCTCATTAAGTAGAATCACTCATTATCACATTATCAGAGCCGGACCCCGAGGGAATGTGGCGGGCAGCGCCACATTTTCAGGGACAGTGATGGAGAGACAGAGAAGGAGGCGGCTGCCCAGAGGCTGGACGCAGGGCAGGAGGGAGCCTCATGGGAACGTCCACGCCCGCCCACCAAGGGCTCTGCACACGGATGCACACACGGTGGACACACGCGCTCCACCGGGCCTTTCGGCTCCCTGCCTGCCCTCCGCTTCTCCACAGGGCTGGCCCGCACCTGGGCAGCGGCGTGACCAGGCAGGCACATCCGCAGCTGCTTCCCAGATGATGGCAGTCCTGCCTCGGTCCACTAATGGCTTAGGGAACCTACAGCCCGTGGGTCCTGCTCTGAGAGCGTGAAAAATAATCGACAGCGCGAGCCCGCAGGGTCACACAGGCGTCCACACCTGCACAGCGGCCTGCCTGAGGCTGTAGCCCCCCTGGAAACTGACCATGAACTTGACCGCTTTCTCCTTTCCCCATGACCACTACAGATTTAGAACAGTCCAGGGTCCCAAGTGCCCACGGCTGGGGTCCTCAGCCAGAAGACCGAAGCTCTGGTCACACCCACCGCCTGCAGGCCCCCTGGCCCTGGCCTGGACACCAGGCCCAGCTCTGAGGATTCCGACAGGGACACTTGAGGCCTCAGGCATCCTGGGCAGAGCCCTCTGAAGACAGAGGCACTGGGTTCCCGGGGTTTTGGCCGGACTCCCAGCCGCCCCTCACAGTGTACCCTCTGCCACATTCTGGGGTCACCTAGAAGGTGGTCACCTAGTGGGGAGGCTGCCCACTAGACCCAGATGGTCCACTTTCATGAAAAGAAGATCCACACCAGCAACTGACTGAAGGGAAGCCTTTGACCGGACACGTCTGGCTCAGCCAGGGAGCCCAGTGCTGTGCTGGCACCCTGCCCAGCGCTGCACCGCCTGCAGGCTGCTGCCCCCTCAACGGACGGCCACAGGCTCCATCACCCGCCCGCAGCAGGCGCCGTCGGGCGTGAGGAGTGAGCAGACCGCTTTCCTCTTCCTCTGGAAACAGACAGGGGCTCCCTCTACCTCCAGGGGGTGTTCAGCACCCACCGGTCATGCATGTCCACATCCCAGCAGAGCAGGTGTCCTCAGAGCAAGGCACGTCCCGGCCTGTCCTCCCCACCCCCGACACTGACCCGTCTGCACCCAGGAGACCCAGGTTGAGCTCAAACGCCTCTCACTCTGCCCTCTCCAGCCCCAGGGCGACAGTCACTGCTGGAACCACAGAAAGCATACCCTGGCCTCCTACAGGGCACTAGTTTCTGCCATTCTGTCCTTGGACACAGGTCCCCCATTTTCCAGGGGGTGGAGAGGTGGGAGACGCCTAACACGTCTGCCTTCTGGGGCTCATCTCCCAGGGGAGACACAAGCAGAGTGGGGGAGCTCAAGGGGACTTGGGGCACAGCCTGGGGCCCGCCAGCGTCCCCCTATTGGGCTGAGCACGCCCAGCTCCCTGACGCCCCGTGGAGATACAGTCCCCCCCACTCCCTGGCTCAGTCACACTCCTGGGAGCTGACTGTGCTCTCCAGGATCAGGGCGCAGCTTCCTGCATCCACCCTGCCTGTCCCCCTGCCGGGCCCCTCTGCGGCCTCTTTCTGGCAGACCTTGACTACTTCCTTGACTCCTCCAGGGCACGCCCATGACCACCAGATCCATGGCAGTGTGAAGCCCCTCCGGAGGGGCCCTCGGGTTCCCCCGCCCCATCAGGGGAGGCTGGGCTCCACGAAGCCCTCCTGAGTGCTGTCTGAGCCCAGGTGGCGTCAGGCACACAGAAGGAGCTCCAGCTGCTATGACCCGACCTATCAAATGTGGGTGTCCCACGGGCACCCCCAGTCAACCACAGATGGACACGTGGCTCCCCTGCCCCTTCAGACCTAGAGGGGCTGCCCCAATACAAGCTCACTTCCTCCTCCTGAGTTAGGAGTCTCCTAGCTCAGTGGTTACTGAACCACCCCACCCAAGCTGTCCGCATCAGAGAAGCAAGTTATCCTCAGCGCCTTCTGTCCTCCAGCCCTGTCCCCGACGTGGCCTCTGCCCGAATGTGGACCCCCCGGCCTGTCACCAGACATTGCAGCAGCCTCCCAGCTGGCCTCTTCCCTCTTGTCCGGCCACGCTCTTCCTCCGTGACCCCTGAGCTAAGATCTTTGTTACAAGCCCAGCAGCAGCACAGGGGATGCAAATCCCTCCCTCCACCATGTGCCAGCCCCTGAGCACCCCGGTCCCAGGGGCACCACGCCCCAACCTCTGCTTCTCTGCCTGGGGACGACGCTCCTCCTCAACGGGAAGCTCCGATGTCACCTCTTTCGTGAGGCTGCTTAATCCCCTCCTGGAATTCATTCCCTGTGGAATTAAGAGATGTTTACCTGTCTGTCCTCATCATCAAACTGTGAACTCGCTTGTTTAATTAAAACTGCTGGGCATCCCTGCCCACCTCCCAGGCTGGGCATTTTCATTTCTTCACCTCATTCTAACCCTCACAACCCTACAAGGCAGTGTCCCTGATAAGCCCATTTTACAGATGAGGAAATGGAGTCTCAAGAAGTTGACCGACTCCCCCCACGTCACACAGGAGACAGACAGATGAGGGGCTCAGGACTCAGAGGCGGGCCACCTGATTCCCAGCCCGAGGCCCCTCCACTCACCATCTCAGGACCCAGTTACTATCCTTTGTTGTGTTAGCATCTCAGTGCCAAAAACACTTGGAGTAAACGCTTGTGAATGAAGTAGTGACCCCAAGTAATTCTGTATCCCTAGTGGCTCAGTGGTAAAGAATCTGCCTGCAATGCGGGAGACCCAGGTTCAATCCCTGGGTTGAGAAGATCCCCTGGAGAAGGGAAGGTCTACCCGCTCCAGTACTCTTGCCTGGGAAATCCCATGGACAGAGGAGCCTGGCAGGCTACGGTCCATGGGTTCACAAAGAGTCAGACATGACTAAGCGACACACACTTCCACTTTCTAATTCTGTATCAGTGTTTATGTGCCCTTCATGCTGTTATGAATGAGAAAATCCTAACGAAAAGAGAGTAAGAGGAGAGAAATATTTAGTGGGTGACGTTTTGCTTATACCTATGAGGCAACATTGAAAACTTTGTTTTAATGACAAGGAGAGATTCATTAAATGGAAAAAGCAGAAGACAAACCTATTCACAGCACAATGGAAAAATCCTCTTAGAAAATATTAGTTTTTTTTCTAAATAATGAATATATGGGTTTGAAGTGGCTCTTAGTAAATAGCTCTGTTTTCAAAATCTTCAGTGTTTTCAATTCAACACACATGAATTAGCCACTTCACACCATTTCTGGAATAAAATAGCTGGAAATAGCCCCTAGCCAGACCCTGGGAATTAGGGAGCCGGAGAAGGGCAAGGCCCAGCCTAGGGGCGGGAATGTGGGAAGGGCTTTGTTCATTGTGACTTTTGTGTTTTTTCATGTTAAAAGGTAAGAAGCGGGGAGCATGACGGAGGGGTGCAGGTGGTATCGGGGTTCCTGCAGCAGGATCTCGGGGGCGCTGAGAGTCTGCCCGCGCATCTGCCGCCTGTCTCCTTCCCACCCGACTCCTGCTCCCTCACCGCCCCCAGGGGGGTCTCCACCCAGCCTTCCCCAAGGAGGGGGCCGGGGGTCCCACTGACAGGCGAGGAGCTGGCAGGGCCTCTCCCGAGGCCCTCAGTCCCCAAGCTCAGTGGCCACAAGGCTGCATCACTCCATCTTCCGCCAACAGGGTCCCTGTCCATTTCTAGACTCCCAGAATTCCTACCTTATCACACACTCCTCCACTGTATTTATCCCGATAAGCTCTTATTTTTGGCTATTTCCCTGTTCTACCATGTATTATAAATTAACTTTTCAACTCTAATTTACAAGGGTCACAAGGAAATACAGACCCGGGGGCAGCTGGGGGCGGGGAGCGTCGGTCCTAGGTCATCACACTGGACACCCTTCTGACCGGCTCCTCCCTGGAGGCACAGGCCCAGCAGCATCAGCTTTGGAAAGAAGTGCACGCGCCTCCCCAAGCAGCCCTCGCCTCCCCCCTCTTCGCACACCAGCCTTTCTAGGGGTCCTCGGACCAAGCTCCAGTCAGTGTCACCCTACCCCATGGTGCTTGTGGTCACATGAACACACGGATGATGAGCCGCCCACAGATGCCAAGGGTTTCAAGGGATTCTTTGAAAGCAGTGCCTAAGCCTCTCTCTCCACCCACCCCTCAACAACCGCCCCCACCTTCCAAAACTGGGCTCGAACCAGGAGCCTCAGAAGGATCCAGAAACGAACGGGTTTCGCTAGAGAATCTGGGCCTGGGGCAGGTGGACAGTGTTGTGCAGGTCTGCAGGCTGGACCCCAGGGTGTCTGGAGGCAAGGCCACAGGGCTTCAGTAGCAGGCGGGGCCCAGTCCTTTGTTCCTGTCATGTTGGCATCAGGGAGGAAGGGGCCACATACACACCCCCCCATATCTGTCCCACCCAGCAAGTCTAAGAGCGACCCCAAGTGCACAGGGGCTGGGGGTGGCGTTCACCTGCCCGCGCCCGTCGGGTCCAGGCTGCGGGGCCACCATCGTAGTTCCGGGTTGAAGGACAGACCCCCATCATCATCTGAGGACAGACTCACGGAAGGGACAGACTGACCCACACGCTCCACTCACAGATTCCATCCTCGGGGCCTCTGTCTCCCCAGCGCTGGGGCTGCAGGAAGGATGTGTAGGAACATTAGACACACCGCCCTCATCACCAAGCTCCACTCTGAGCTCATCCAGCCCTGCGATCGGACCCTTAAGAGGAGCCAGGAAGTGCCCACGATGGGCATCTTCTCATCCCAGGGAAAGCGGCCTGTGGCTGGCCTCTGTTGCTGTGTAGGCGTGAGGTTTGGACAGCGGATTATTCGGGAAGTGCCCTCCACTGCCCTCCTGCAGACTTCCTGATCACAGCTGCCCAGAGGAAGGCGGGGGCCCAGAGCGGGTGCACACACAGAGAAGCTCCTGGTTTGGCTCTTCCCCAGGCCCGAGGGGGCAGGCGGGGGAATACACGACCAGAATGGGGTTGGGGAACTTTGTTTACCCGAGCTCTCTTTTCCTCATTAGCACACATAATTGAGAGCTGGCTGTGAACGAGGGAAAGGGAAATTCAAAAGTGGCAACTGTGAAACCCAGGCCTTGGCTCTCTGCTTGGGCTCCGGCTCACAGCAAAGACCGAACACGGCTATTGTATTGCCACCTGGTGAAACTATACAGTCAGACCAAATTACATGTTTATCTACATCAAACTAGGTTTCAGACTGGCAAACGTGATGTCCATGGACAGATGGCCGTTATACCAAAATATATCTACTCCAAGGGGCCAATTCACAAAAGGGGCTTACGCACACCTCCGTGATAAACACACAGCTTCAACTCATTGTAAAATCTCACAGAACACACTTTTCTTCCAAATTTATCACTGAGCACTTCTGAAGGAACGTCACCTGTGTTACAAAGACAGCAGCTGGTTCTGACGAAGGTCAGAAGACACTGGGAAATAGAAAATGCAGAGAAAGCAGATAAGGAGTCAGAACCCATTCCTTGCTTCTCTGAAAGAACATTAAATACAAGTGGGATGGGTGTTAATTGACGAACCTCAGTTCTGATTTTTTCGCGGGAAGGTTGACAATCTGTCAAGCAAATCTGAAAGGCCGTTTTCGCTCTGATGTGGAAGAAGGGAGACTTTTTCTGCCACTTTGGCCAATTTTAGGGGTCTGGCTCCAATGGCTCGTGTGCGGGTTTGCTAAACCACCTGACTGATAACGAGGATTTCTTTGCGTAAAACCGGACAGAGGCCCTGCGTTAGAATTGTGGAGTCTGCAAATAAAATGGCCTATGGGTTTTACCCAATTCTAATTAGAAATCCACAGGTAACTCCCTTAAAATAAGTATAACACGTCCCCTTTCTCCCTGGCCTGGAATTCAAGGTAAGTGGGAAACAAACAACCTCATTTCAGAGCGCCCCTCCCAGCAAACACATCAGATATGACTCTCGTGTCTGGACTTTGCTGCAGTTACAACAATGTCACTCAGCAAGTGACAAAGCACAAATCAGAGCTTAAGTCTCAGTTAAAAAGACTGAAAACCTTCTCTGATTTTCAGCAGTATTAGGAGGAAAAGGGAGAAGGCAATGGCATCCCACTCCGGTACTCTTGCCTGGAAAATCCCATGGACGGAGGAGCCTGGTGGGCTGCAGTCCATGGGGTCGCTAATAGTCGGATATGACTAAGCGACTTCACTTTCCCTTTTCACTTTCATGCATTGGAGAAGGAAATGGCAACCCACTCCAGTGTTGTTGCCTGGAGAATCCCAGGGACAGAGGAGCCTGGTGGGCTGCCATCTATGGGGTTGCACAGAGTCGGACATGACTGAAGTGACTTAGCAGTAGCAGAAGGAAAAAGAAAAGAAAAAAAAATTATGAGAATCTTGAAAAATTAAAGAGAAGTTGAAATGAAGAACAAAAGATAAATAACTCCTATATGAACCCAGGAAAGCCAAACAGCTATTTTACTACTAACGGACGGTGTGTTAATAGACAAGGCAAATGTCTTCTTGATCCACGCTGAAAAGCCAGCCATCTCTAAGACATGCACTACCAATGGCAAGCAAGGGGAAATCGATGTTTTCAGTTACTGCCTCTCCTTTTGGGGTGGGATAAAGACCACATTAGGACAGTCTGATAAGTCTGGGTCCGCAAACCCAGCATTAGCCAAGTAGGTCTGAAACCAGGTCCTGACCTAGATTTTCTACCACCTGAAATGAGAAAAGACTTTCATCAGAGAGAGTAAGATTCACCCTGATGGAGGACATTCAGAAATCTGGAGAGGAGACTTGGGCACGAAACAGCTCTTCAAGTGGCTTAAACGAGAATAAAGAAATGTAACTCGTCATATTCCGAACCCCATGCGGGACTTACGTCTCAGACACGTATCTCCACATTCACATCCAGCAGCTTATTCTCATAAACACACAGGAAAAGGCAGGAAAACATCAGGTCTCTGTGGACTGGGGTGTGGGCGTGAGCAGTGCAGGGTATACCCCTGCAGGTCTCAGTGACACACCTACTGTTAACACGACGTTAGGAGAATTTTTGTCTTTACATTACGGTCGATATAAATTATGTACCAAAGTGATAGATGGAGAACAAGCCTGCCCTACATAATTACTGCTGCACTTGGCTGGGCGCTTAACACAAGGTCAGGTGCACCTGACTTTCTTGAAATCCCCTTAATAACAATAATGGTGTCTGAATCAGTTACATCCACACTATCATATCAGAAAGTATCATTCTCTTATCATTTTGGGTTTCCCCAGTGGCTCAGCGGTGAAGAATCTGCCTGCAATGCAGGAGCTGCAGGAAACGCAAGTTTGATCCCTGGGTCGGGAAGATCCCCTGGAGGAGAGCATGGCAACCCACTCCAGTGTTCTTGCCTGGCGGGCTACAGTCCATGGAGTCTCAAAGAGTCAGGCATGACTTAGCATGCAAACATGCATCATAATAATTGGGTTTATTCTTACTATTATGTAAATTATCCTAGTGCTCTCCTAGATGCTTTTTTGAAAATTTTGCCTACACAGAGATAGAGAGACTGAGAAAGACATACAGAAACATCCAAGCTTGGACAGAGTAATTATTGGTCGTGATACTTTGTTTTCATCACGAGCTATAATTTTCTAAAAATTCACATGGATACAAATATACAAAATACATTAAAATATTTGTAGACATTTTTTCTTTCTAGCGATGGAACAGAGCAATATATGTCGTGAGGTGAATGAATACAGCTGTTTAGCCTTAAAAGATTTGGATGTGAGCAGCTACTGAATCACAGAAAACAGAATCAACTCGACGCGGCTGCATTTTCTCTGCTAGCACCCTCAGCTCCCCTCTGCCCTCACCCACCCCCACCCTGAGGAAATCTGATGAATGAATAAGTGTAGAAACGGTAACTGCAGCATAAAACTCTTCTTCTACAACCACTTACAGAAAGAAATGACATTCCTCCCATCAAATAAAACAAAGACTTCAAGTCATCATCTCTGCTACTTCTTTTTGTGTCAAAACAGCTTTGCCATCACTCCCCCCACCGCAGCCGCCGCCGCCCCCAGCCCTCCTGAGCCCAGCACGCGGCGTGGAGCGTGACGCAGTGAACACGCGTGGTGGGTCCTGCCACACGCCAGACGACATGCAGAGGCCGACGGGACGAGCACACGCCAAGCGGGAAGCCGCCAGCCTCCACGTGGGCGAACGGGTGTGTGCAGGTGGGAGGGAATAAAAAATACAAAGACCTCCCCACCACCCCCTAAATGAGAATGAGACAACTGTTCTTATGGCTAGACTTCACTTGTTAAAAATAAATTAACTCTTGTTAGTATTTTTTGCCATAAAAGGTGCCTTCTGGATGCCAGTGTGTCCCTAAAGATGCACTGCCATCCCTAGCCAGATAAAGCCCCACGTCTTCTGATGCGAGTGGACAGAAGGCGGCGTAGACCGTCCCTGAATCTGACACCACCAACGTGTGCCCTGATGGTTGACAGTGTAAACACACACATATTGTTTGGAAGAATATGTTCCTCTCACATGGCAATTATACCACGAGGCGCACGCCGTCAGCAAATGCGATCTAGATCCCATTTCTCAAATCACAGGCCAACATGTTTTCAGAACATCTTTGTTTCTTTAAAGAAGACAAGATTTGCTCTGATAGTCAACAGTCATTTGAAGAACGGGGAGAAGCGACAGCTGTCTTTGCTTTTTCACGTTTAAGTGTAGTAAAGTTTCAAATTCCCCTGAGTCTGAGTAACCTTGGCTCTGAGCAATTAGGTCTGCAATCCCCCCACAAACCTGCATCTCAATCTGTGCCCCAATTATGCACAATACAAGGGTGTTTTCCTGTGAGTCCTTCTTTCTGTTCCCCGGGGGATGAATTCTCCAGAACTCTGCCCGCTCGCGATCATTGTTCCTGGGAAAGATGAATATAAGTGTGGGCGCCTCGCTGAAAGAGCAGAAGCAACAACAGAAGAAAGCCTTTCCCCATCACGACTTCCTTCCTTAAAGTCAGCTTGAAGTCTCTCCTTCTCAACCCTGCAGACACCAGCCTGGTTACTAGAAATACCCACCCACACAAGGCAACCGGTGCTCATCCACACCTGTCCCTACTGGGGACACACATCCTGATGAAAACGGAGAGATGATGGGTTCTTTCCATCAAAGATGCTCAGCTTCTGCCATGCCCCCAAATTCAGGTACTTGGAATCATTCAGATACCGGCCTGTAGCATAACAGGCTAGAAAACGAAATGTTTCCATTTTTAACTCGCTTGGATTTTAAGTTAATAGCATCGGAAGAAAGATAGTGATACTGGAAAATACAAAGTACGAATACAGCATTTTAGTAGGGAAACACATGGAATAACCCACGTTAACATACTCGAATTTACAAGGACGTCACAGCACACGTGGCATGCAGGGTGTTCCTCTCACTAGGAGACCTGATTTTTCTAGAAGCAGGGTGGCTACCCAGGGACGCCGAATCCCGTTCCAGCTTTGAAAGAAGGTTAAACAGCACTTCTGCAGTTCAAATAAAATGGCTCTTGCTCACACGGACAAGGAAGGGAGTAAAATGACTTTTCAGGCAGCGCGAGTTCAGTTCAGTTGCTCAGTCGTGTCCAGCGCTTTGCGACCCCATGGACTGCTGCACGCTGGGCCTCCCTGTCCATCACCAACTCCCGCGTTCTAAAAGTGGCTCCATTATAACTACAGGGAAATAAAGACAAGGCAGGTTCTCCTCCTTCCCTCTAAGTTTTCAAGACAGGGTTTGCAGAGCCATCCTAAGACCACCTTGAACTTGCAGATAACCCTTGCAGCAGCCTGCCCCTCCTCACCGCCCCCACCCCACCTTGGAATGAAAAGAGCATGTCATTAGCAGAGGTCTCCCCGGGAGGGCACGGCGCCCTGCACTGGCAATCCTGCCGCGATTCTAATCTCTGAGACTGACTTGCTCTTTCTCTTCCATCTGATGAACTATACATCCCAGCACTCTCCTTAGGGCTCCCGCCACCAAAGGGAGTGTGGACACACGAGTCGAGGCCCCTCCCCGCTCAGCTCTGCCGAGGTGATTTCACTGACATGTTCATTTCCAAAGCGAGTGCGGAGGCACTAGTCCAGGCCCCTCCCCGCTCAGCTCTGCCGAGGTGATTTCACTGGCGTGTTCATTTCCATCCCCACTGGCAACACCAGAATGGAAGTCTTTAGCCTGTTTCCATTACTTATACAGATGCCCACGGCACGGCAGGACAGATGTGAGCCGAGCTCCACACAGCCGGCTCCCCTGCGTTCCTTACAGGAAGCGCAAGGAGGGATGACCTTCGCTGGACTGTATTATCCGGGCCCCATACCGTCCTCCCTGTTGCCAGATTCATTAACTCGGTGCTCAGCATTTCCCTTGCTTTCTTCGTAAAGTCTGCTGGGCTGGTTGGGCTCACTTAATTTGGAGGAGGAAACCTTTGTCAGCGATGATGCTTTGATCAGGTGTGCTCAGGGGTGAGGAGGGGATGGGGGAAGGGCAGGAAACGAGCCAGGGAACAGGGAACAACCTTGTCGAAAACGTTACCTTCCCAAAGTGGGATGATGAGAGAGGAGTCGGGGAGCGACGCCGGGACCCAGAGACGGCTGTCACTTCAGATAGACACCAGCACGACTCACCTAGACAGGTGACACTTTGGTGCAGCTAAATCCTGCTGCATTATTGAACACCTGGAGATGGGGCTCAGGCAGACTGCAGGCCGGGATGCCTGGGGCACCCAGAGACGTGAATTCAGCAGGTGGAAGAGTTTCACTCCTCATTCACATCCTTAAGTGGGATGGGGATGCTCCTGGCTACAGAGATGGAGATGCTGGTGTCACTGTCTGGGTTCCAGCCTCATGCCCTCTTCCTGCTATTCCCCCCACTGCCCCCACCGAGATCCACAGCAGGGGTTGGGGCGATGCTCCACGTCATCAGAGAAGACGCAGGGTCTTTCCTGCTCTTTATAGAAATCTCACGGAAACAGCAACTCCTGGATAGTCTATAGAGACGTTTTGTCTTTTGATTCCTCAGGGTGCCCGAAGTCAACCCCAAGACCACATCTCTAGAAACGCTGGCTTTGGGTGGGAGTCCTGGACACTCAAAGATTTCTAGGAAAAGGTTTGCAAGTAAAAGATTCATTCGTGGAGCATCAGAAACAAAACCAATCCTATTCCAGCCGTTCTACCAGGGAAGCCTTTCTCCACGAGACCGGCGGGATGAGGCCCAGAGCCTCCACTCCGACCTCTTACCTCGTCTCTGTGTTTCTCTCTTCCCTTCTGTCTGTGTTGGTTCTGTTCACGAAACTGCTTGGGAAGAAACACTGGACATGTTTAAATTGTCGAGGAAAAAAAAAAAAAAGCACTATTTCTGAAAGAAAGTCTGCAGAGGGAGAAAGAGAGCTCATACTAAAGACCATCTAAACGACCCCGTGGGAATGGACTGGAAAAAAGATCCACAAAGCCCAGAAACAAGGACTTTTGATGATAACAGATCTCCAAGCTCTGAAGCCACAGCCTGGAAGCAAAAAGGGATATTCGCGTAAATAAATTCTCTGTAGAAAGGTAAGGGGCCCACTGCGATCAGAAGTGTTTTCTCCATGACAACACTGAAGTCCAACCTCAGGTCGGAATGAAATATATTCTGGGATAATGATCCACCCAGAGAGAGAGAGGGAGAGAGAGAGAGAATGCCTTTTTTCAGCACACTAGAAATTTATTTGAGAAGACTGATAATATACTGTTATTTTTTAAAGAAAGAATTTACTTGTTCTTGGGTAAACATTTCATACCCACAGCATATCTGCCCAGCTGGCATTATGCTTCGGATTAAAATGTCATTGAATAATAATAGGTAATATTTATTGAAGCCTTTCTCTGGACCAGACACTATCTTAAGTGCCCTGCATTTATTAACTGTTAGCCTCTCGCCAGCTCGGTACAGGGAAGGCCTATGTCTGCTCTCCACGTCTACATGAGGATGCTGAGGCAAAGAGGCAGGGGGAGCCACCCCTGAGCACAGGTGACTTCAGCTACTTGCCAGGGTGTGGGGGGGTGTCTGTTTCAGAGCCAGGCTCCTGACATGCACTCAGAGGATGGCACAGGGCCCACTTCTACCAGCAACTCCAAGTGGTATGAGCTTTGATGCATTCTGTCTTTAGAATATGCTGCTTGTAACAGCAGGTCTTTATCTACACCAAGGTCAGCAAAACCATCCTCGGACAACCCCGCCTGAACATCAAGGCCAGGGACCAGCTGTGAGCGGCCACAGAGGACCATCTTCTTGGGGTCTGCCTTCCGGGACGGCTCCCCTGGAACCCCTTTCCAGCCACGATAACTGGCTGGTCGTCGCAGAGAGAGAAAGCAGGATGTGTGACCAGGACCTGTGAGCGGGGGCGTGTGGGAAATTGTGCTTCATGGGGCCCGAGCTTCAATCTGAGAAGCTGAAAAGTTCTGGAAATGGGGGGTGGTGATGGCTGAACAACAATGTGGATGGACTTAAAGCCATTTAATTGCACACTTTTACATGGTTTAGATGATTTTATGTACATTTTGCCATGATTGAAAAAAGTGGGGCCAAAAAAATAAAAGGATCTGTCTCCAACCATGACCCCTCCAAGGCTCCTCTGCTGAGTCACCTCTCTGCCCAGCCACAGCCTCCCCACTGGAGAACGGGCTCCGTCTGTCTGCTGGCCAGGCCTCCAGGACCCCCAGCTGCACAGGTGATCACGGGTCTGGTCTCTGTCCTGCCTCTGGGCCATGAGCACTGAGAGCAGCTTAGGGGACCTGGGCTCTCAGCAGCTGTCTGGGTGCCTGGAACGAAAATGAGGCTCAGTAACTACCAGTGAGAAGGAGGAAGTAAGGGAAGAGGAAACACTAAGCACGACCCAAAGCCCATCCGTGCAGCGGAACCCACCAAGGGTGCTGCTTTGCTTGGTTCGCACACACGGTATCCGGGTCCACGTGGCCCCCTCACCTGGGAAGCAGAAATAACTCCGTTTTTCAGCCTCTGGTATACAAGGCCCGTTTAAACATCTTTTTTTAAAGAAACCACACCCCCACTACGTAAGGCAGTCAAACTTAACTTCCTCCAAAGTTCTGAAGGGGTTTCCTGACTTGATGGTGAGCAGGAAGTGCCTACCACGGAGACGGATCATCAGGGGAAGACATCGGGGCGGGAAAGGGAGAAGCCACCACTCTGGAATCCTGTCTCAGATCCATCTTCCCTGAGCGGTGTGCCTCCCGTTAAATCTACAAGAATATCTGTCAGAGATATCCCGCATCACCATTTGCCTGATGTCAAACCTAAATAAACCAGATCAGAAAACCAGCAAGTGGCAGGAGAGAAATGAATGGTGCTCGCTGTAACTCGCTTGGTTTGCCCGCTGATTTCGGGGGGTGGGGGAGGAGGGGCGCCCTGGCAATCACCACAGTCATTTGCAGCACTAATGTCCAATTCAGCCTCGTCTCACTCTCCTGATTTAGGTGGTCAGAGTGGTTTCGCAGCCGACACGGGGAAGCTGTGCTGTTTAGCAGGCTGTTTAATGGGAAACTGGCAGTCTTATTTCTTTTCTAGATTTGGTTTGGCACTGGGTCTCCATTACATGCCACTCGGCTTTGATGTCTTTGGACAGGACTGATCAAAAGATGTCATTTGACCTACACAGCATGGCAGAAACTTGGAGAAGTCTCATAAAGCGACACTCTGGCTGTAAATAAAATGACATTATTATTTCCTCTCTCCTATCATGTAGAAAAGCCAATTATGGTAATGCACTGCATGTCAATGGAAATACAGCAATCTTTTTGGAGCAGCGGCTGCAGACATCAGTATTGCGACTCTCCTTCCTGGGAAAATTTGCCCATTGGAAAATGAAGAGGAAGGAGGTGATAGATGTCTCCAAGACGGTTAATAAAATGCTGGACAGCCAAGAAAAGTGCAAGTCAGCAAAACAATTGGAAGTACAAAATGCAAACTGTTAAGTTTCCAAATTATCTAATAATTTAATCTGCAGTGATTTACATGCCAACACCGAGATGGCCAGTATCACGCCGTGCTGTTTCTGAGCGTTTGACTGACAGGAGAGGCGATTTATGGTCCTAATAAACCCATCATACCCACGACTCCTTAAGGAAGCGGCTGCGGGGAGGGGAGAAGGGGTTCTAACCTCGACCCCGAGATTCATCCGGAAGTGACAGCGGGAAGGTGGAGTCCTGCCCACCCTGCGTCTAAAGAACCCTGCGTGGTTGGTCTCGGAATGCCCTGCTGTATGCATTTCCACAGGTGTGGCATGTTCCCCAGCTTCCTTCCACTGCAGCCTGTACCAGGACTGAATACGCATACAATACACTCTCCCTGCCTTTCAGGAGGGAGAACCATTGGCAACAGAGCTTCCCCCAGTGGCGTCTCTACTACGGGGAGACCAAAGATGCGGGAGAGCAAGAGCACCTTTCAGCTCCACCCCCAAGCTTTCCTTCCTTCTCATTAGGACGCCGGACCCACTGAGGAGCCCTGCCCTGGTGCCCTGGAAGCCCTCAGCCCCCACCCTGTGCCTCACCCCGGGCAGCTTCCCAGGCCACCCTGCCCTAAGTCCAGGTCAGCGTGCAGCTTGACCCCAGCAGCCAGCATATGCAATGGAGTCTCTTAGGTGCCTGACCAACCCATGTGTCCACAGTGCAGCGGGAGCTCGCGTTTTCTGTTGTGTGCGTGCCAAATCGCTTCGGTTGTGTCAGGCTCTGCGCGACTCCAGGGACTGGAGCCCTCCAGGCTCCTCTGTCCATGGGATTCTCCAGGCAAGAATACTGGGGTGGGCTGCCACTTCCTTCTCCAGGAGATCTTCCCCACCCAGGGTTAGAACCCACGTCTCTTGTATCTCCTGCGTTGGCAGGCAGGTTCTTTACCTCGGGCACTGCCTGGGAGCTTTCTGTTGGCATCACTTATTCAAACTGGGAGACAGCAGCTTTAGACAAGCCCATGCAGGATTATGGGCAGAGCTACAACATGAAAATGAGGTTTCCTCCGTGGGGGAAATATTTGAATATATCTGTAATCTTGGTGTGTATTCAGTTTAAGGAAAACTAGAGCCACACAATGACCTTTCACTGAAATCAAGAAAAGAAAGCATTTTTTTCAGGCCCACTAAATCCACGACAGGAATAAAAACTTTGGGGCTACATCAGAAAGTTTTTTCCAATGGTCTAATTGTTTTGGGCCGAAAATATCTTTACAATAAGTGGTTCGTAAGCACACATTGCAACCACACCTTTCCTCCCACCCTGCAATTTAATTCTGGTGCATAAAAGAGTTCAAATCCAATTTAGAAGTGGCACTAAATTTTAGTAACTTTAAATAAACACTCTTCCTGTCAATAGTGTCGGGGTTTAACAGGACATTTGCAAGGTCCCACCAAGTCCCCTCGTGGACTCAGCCCACGTGCTCTGCAGGCGATCCCCAGGTCATCCCTGTCCTTTCTGACTCATGCACAAGCCTCATGGTTTGCAGGTGGGAGCTGAAGGGAGGTAAGACCTTTTGTTTCAGCCCCACTTTTTGGCTTTCAAAGGACACCCTTAGGCTGCCACAGAATCCAAGCCTGTGCCTTGTGTTTCCTGACACACCAGTGAGCCTCCTGATCACCATTTACTTCCAATAGCCACTATCACTAACGACCATGTGGAAATCAACATACAAGTTAGATTTTTGTTCACTGAACTGCAGGCAAGGTTGGTAAGCCGCTCTATCTCCCATAAGGCTGCCTCCTTATTGCACTGGGCCCCATGTTTATTTTTCAGGATCTAATTGAAAAAGGCTTCTGAGCTCTAACTGTTGCATGGAGGCCCACTATTTTCTGTGATCTAGAAATCAATCCGTCGCTCTGCCAGTCGAGGGCTCCTTCAGTGAGCTATGGTTTGAGCCACAGTATTCCTTCTTGGCTTCCCAGGTGGCTCAGTGGTAAAGAACTTTCCAGCAATGCTGGAGACGCAGATTCGATCCCTGGGTCGGGAAGAAACCCTGAAGAAGGACATGGCAACCCACTCCAGTATTCTTGCCTGGGAAATGCCATGGGCAGAGGAGCCTGGCGGGCTACAGTCCATGGGGCCGCAAAGAATCGGGCCCAACTTAGCACCTAAACCACCACCGCCGCTCCTTCCCTGCAGAGAGGACCCTAAGCAGGCGAGTGAGCTGATTGCGTCCATGCTCTGTGCAAGGCCCTACCCTAGACTGGCCCATGGTCTGTCCTGGTCTGCCCACGGCCCACGCATGGGGTGCATGTCACAGCCTGGTGCTCCGTCACCCTCCCCGTAACCCCTCCTGTGGTGGGGGGACTCGGCCACATGAGTTCAGGGCGTCACAGAGCTCTGTGTGCTGACGAGACACCAATGTCACTCGCTTCCATGAAGAGTTTCCTCCAGATCCCACTTCACCCCAGACTGGAAGACTCAGTCCCTTCAAAAGAACACTCTTGAAACCAAAACTGATTCCTAAACACAGAAGGAAAAAGTGATCTATGTTTAAGCATCCTAGCAAAGCATGCGTCAGTAAATATAAGTACTTTACTGCCCTTGAGGTGGGAAC
This sequence comes from Ovis aries, assembly GCF_016772045.2. Lineage (NCBI taxonomy): Eukaryota > Metazoa > Chordata > Mammalia > Artiodactyla > Bovidae > Ovis > Ovis aries. The sequence goes on from NC_056076.1 coordinate 3,614,374, forward strand.
TCGTGGGCTTTGTGTAAGGAAAAAAATACTAGATTCATCATCAAATAAGAATTTCAAAGTATTTCTGCATTTCTAAGTTTTGAAGGCATTTCTTCTCGAGATGAGCGGGGATGAGGTGGGGGAGAAGCAGATTTATCCGCTGGATATCTCATTCCCTACCCCAATATTAAATTTTATGTGGGGAATCTAGGAGTTTAAAAGCTTCACATTTTTGTGTAATAAAAAAGAAATACAATATCCTGTTGCTGTGCGTAGTGACACTTTACGCAGGAAAGAAAACCGTTCTCCTTAGCTATTCTTTGAAATACGACTTACGACGTCATTTAATTTTTGAAAACCCTAAGGTCATGTAACACACTTTCTCTGTCATTTGTAAGTACATTAAGTCAGTGGCCATACGACAGTGAAATTATGATAATGGGCTGCTAAAATGGATCAGGCAGGCGCTGCATTTCATGTTAGCTTCAAACAACCGTCAGAGCATAGCTCAAATCAAATATGACAGCAGAAAAACACGGAGTTTACTTTTCTTAAAGTGTTGCTACTTAGTCAAGTACACACGCGTGATGAGTCAAAAGGACTTACCTTGGTGGTAAATTGCAAAGAAAATAATCTCACTGAGAGATAAATTTCTCATTTAAAAAAAAATAAAGATCCTGCCTTAAAATCACAGATGTCACCTGGAGAGGAATGCAGAGGTCAAAGCAGGCTTCTGCCCAGGACATTTCTCCTCCATGAGCCAAGATTTGGACAAGTGAGATGATATTCTGCATGGAAAATTGCTGTTAAACTAAAAATGCTTTAAAACAGGAGCACATAGAATGCACTCATTTAAATAAACATCCATTCCCCCCCCAAAAAAACCCTTCTTTTAGGGACACTCTTTCCAAAAATTAAAGAAAAGAAAGAAGAAGGAATAGGAAGCAGACATGTACTCTGCTGTGATTTAAATAAATACCCCCCCCCCCCCGGCAAAAAAAGATCCTTCTTTTAGGGACAGTCTTTCCAAAAAATAAGAAGAAATAGGAAGCAGACATGTACTCTGCTGCGTAGGGCACGTCTTTGAAAAGTATCTTTGAATCAAAGATGCCTAAAGAGTTTGTTGGAGAAGGCAATGGCACCCCACTCCAGTACTCTTGCCTGGAGAATCCCATGGATGAAGGACCCTAGTGGACTACAGTCCGTGGGGTCGAAAAGAGTTGGAGATGACTGAGCAACTTCACTTTCACTTTTCACTTTCGTGCATTGGAGAAGGAAACGGCAACCCGCTCCAGTGTTCTTGCCTGGAGAATCCCAGGGATGGGGGGAGCCTGGTGGGCTGCCGTCTATGGGGTTACACAGAGTCGGACACGACTGCAGCGACTTAGCAGAGCAGCAGCAAAGAGTCTGTGACTGCAAATGTCTGCCCCTCAGCTTAAAAAAAAAAAAAACTGACTTGAGATGGAAGTTTAGGAATGACATTTTGTAACAGAGATTTAAGGATGCATGTCCTGATGCGGCTACCCCCATTTATTTCCAATACCCAGCATTTCTGGAGTTCCTTCCTTAGTCACACTGGCTGACCTTGGGCTTGGACCAGGTACTGTGGTCCTGATGAGTGTGGAGACGCTGACAGAAGGACCTCGTGCTCACAGTACAGGCAGCCAACTGGGTCTCCGAAGGATTTACCCACTAGCTATGCGTCAGAGCACAGTTCCTTTTAAACAGCCCTTCCCTGTTCTTTTTTCTAGACTTTAAGAAGAAAAAAATCCATCAGTATAATCGTTCCTGGGAGAACTCGAAGATTGGAGTTGAAGACCACAAAAGCACAACATCCCATCCCCACGTGCAAAAGCTAACAGGATGGCAGAGATAACTGCAGGATAATTATTTTGACAGAAGCCAGTCGAATGCTTCCGTGGTGTACTTTACTATCCCTGTTGAAGGAAAACTACCCATTTCAGATAGATGTTATTCACCAACATATTTACTGGATGACATTTTGTCTTTTATTTCTTTTTGGAAAATAATCGTGATGAAAGGCAGGGCCTTTAAGAGGACAGCTAGCTAGACACGTTTTACGACGTATTTCTGATTACTCTACCACGATCCCATAAATGAGTGTTACTATGTAATCTTGTGATGAAGCATCTCCATGTCCACGACCACGCTATGCTTTGAAACAAGAGAAGAAACACAAAGGCAAGCTGGGACTATTCGGTGGTCAGTTTCAGCCTGGGCTCCTTGCAACTCTGGAGATGACTGACAGCGGGATTTAATGGAGTATAACTACAGTAGCCTTGAGCAAAGATACAATTATAGCTGAAAAGCATCTTAGGCTCCTGACTGTGGCTAGCATCATGGTATAAATCAACAATTGCTTCTTCACCTTTCTTCTGCAGCCCCCTCCCCTCCACAGTCAAAACACAGCATCCTCCAGAATCAAAAACTTGGTAAAAAGGTTACTCTGTTTTCCTCAATAGCATAAAAATGGTATAGCTAGATCTGACATGCATATGCAAACCAGCTCAGGAAAACACTGATTTTCCTTCACACTGAATTATTGTATCTGCATGAATGTTGCTACAAACACCACAAGGAACAACAAAACCAAAACCAAAAAAACTCTCTATGGTTTAATTGCCAAGAAGCAAACAAGAAACATAGATGTACTATATACAGTGACTGTCTCTTAGCACCGTAACTGCAGCAAACCAAGTTTTTAACTCATAAATACCTATTTGCTACTAAGTCACTTCAGTTGTGTCCGACTCTTTGCGATCTCATGAACTGCAAGCTGCCAGGTTCCTCTGTTCATGGGACTTTTCAGGCAAGAACACTGGAGTGGGTTGCCATGCCCTTCTCCATTTAAGTTTATTTAATTGTAGCAGGCATTCAGGATGCTAACATTTGCCCTCAAGAAACAAGACTTGAAAAATATGCAACATGGTGTCAGAAAATATATTGATTATTGATAATTTAATTATACTGATATTTAACAAAACAAAAAGGTGTATCTCTCTTAAAGGTTAAGAAAGAAGAAAGGAGATTGGAGATTACAAGCACGGTGGCATACATGGAGAAGCAGTAGATACCGCACTTACAGGAGTTTCCTGTCCTCAGAAAGGCACTGTAACTCAGAGCGATAAAAGACGAACCTGGTTTTGACATGGATGTAATGCTGGTTTGATAGATTACATTCCTGACAAACGAATTCCATGCTCTCTATTTTTTTACAAAAAGATATAACCACGAGTAATACAGATATGCAAATATGTAATGAGCCTGCATACTGAACGGCACGCAGATTTCTCGCACACACAGCTTCGCTGCAAGGCCGCGTGATGTCACATAGAAAGCCCTGGGCTGACATCAGGAATCTGGACGCTGGTCTTCATTCCACTGCAGGTCTGGCCGGGGAAACCTGAACGAGGGCCAGGGCCACACTAAGTCTTTGTTTCCTCACCTGTGAAAAGGGCAGGGCTGCAGCCAAGGACCCTTACCATCCATGCCAACCGGAAATTGTCAGTGGAGTCTCTTGGAAAATCCACAACCACTATGCAGGGACAGTCAATGAACAAGGAAATGGGCCTCCGTACGGGACGTGTGGGACTAGTCGTACAGACACCCCAGCATGTGTGATGGGAGAGCATCCCTCCCAGAAGGAGGTAGGGCAGAAGGGTTTCCCCGGGGGACACAGTTGAGCTGCCCTGGGAAGTCAGAAAGGATTCCCAAGGGCAGAGAAGAGCGGGGAGGGTGCCAAGAAGGGGGTCACAAGCACAGGTTGGGGCGTCGGGGTGGGGCACATGGGGCTGGAGGCTGGGAGGTAAGCTTGATTCAGTGTATTTTAAAGAGAATAAATGTGGCGTTCTCAGGTTCAAAAGGACAAATCAGACGGTCTAGGCAAGAGGCAAAAGGACGGTCACCGTTTAACCATAAGCCTAGAAGCCATCTATGGAGGCCAGAGTCTGCAGACCTCCCACAGCACTGCTGGGCATACAGCAGGCGCTCGGTGAATACTTACTGGATGGGTAAGAGAAAGGATACAGAAGGGCATATTTCTGGACATCCCTGGTGCTCCAGTGGTGAAAACTTTATGCTTCCACAGCAGGGGTCATAAGTTCAATCCCAGGCTGGGAACTAAGATCCCACAGGCTCTGGGGCCACAACTACTGAGGCTGTGCACCACAGCCAAGACCTGACTCAGCCAGAAATAAACAAGTACATGCATTTCTTTTAAAACATCTGAAAAGCGTATATTACTCTTTCCAAGACTACTCGATCTCATGCAGCAAATGGACTTACCTTACTCCATCAATTCTTCCTCTTTTTTTTTTTTTTTTTTTAACAAAAGGAAAAACTGTTTCCTGGGGTAGATGGTGACCAGAATCATCTGGTAAACTTTCAGGGACCAAATGAACACTCTGAGAAATCAGGCAAGCTGGTTTTATTGCTCTCTTATTTCAGTGTAAGTTTTCTCCAAAGAACAAAAGACTTGGGGACACAGTTTTGCATCTCTCAATGGGATCAGAAAGGCCACCATCGCCTCGGAACCATCAGCCTCTCCTCCACCCTGGAGTCACAGAGGAACAAGCCACTCCCGCCGCTCCTGTGAAGACCATAAGCCAACCACCACAGCTCTTCCATCTCGATACCAAAGGCACCAAGGCCTGGGCTTGAACGATGGCCAAGCCCCATGGAAGCTGTAGCCATTTATTTGCTTGTTTATTACACATTATTATTAAGTCGATCTGTAAAAGTATCCTATGTGGAAATGAACATGCTCTCTCACATCAAAACTCCTATTTGATTTCAAATCCCCCAAATCAAGACTTTTCATTTCAGCCAGAGACCCCACAGCATGAAAACAGTGCAAACAGCTAGAGGGGCGCTGAGATTTCCTCCTATCAGTCATATTTAAGGAGCAGATACACTATGTGACTCTGAAATGAGAAGTTATGCTTCCAGCAGGGACAGAAAGAACCAGAAGCCTTGGAGAAAACCAAGCCCCGGCTTTCTGGGAAGTCAGGGGCACGCGTTCTGCTGCAGGCAGAGTCTGCTCTCCCTTTGGGCTGCAGCTCAGGCAGCCCCGCCTCCGGGTGTCTGTCTGTGGTTGAGTTTATGGTAATGGGTGCACGGGTCAGGCCATGTATTAAGGATGCCCGTGTGGGCTGACAAGTGCTCCAGCGTTCTTCACAGAACATCTTTCTGCAGAAAGATGACTGTTGTCCTTCAAAGGAATCACCGTAAATTGGTTACAGTGATGTCGCCATTTATCACAGCATTTTGGGGACTTCTCTTTTGGCAGAATCGGTTAGCGAATCTCTTATAAGAAAGAGTTTTATTTATGTCCTAGGATATGCTGCCCTCTCCCTCGCTCTCTTTTTTTTCTCCCATCATCTATCTATGTGGCCCCCCACGGCAGGGGTATCGACAAAAATTCAGGTTCATCTCTTCTGAGCACACTCTGACCTGCTCTTCTCTGCCTCCATGGGACAGGATGTGGACAAGGTAACGTGAGCAGCAGTGATGCTGGGTCACTTCTGGGGGTGCCTTTGGAGCCAGTGTGTGAGTCACCCACCAGGTCCCACCACAGCGACCGACATCCACAGAGCCGAGGCGGGGCCACATGCAGCACACGTGGATGTGGATTCAGAGAGGACGGAAGCCCCGGAGATATGGGGCTTGTCACTGGATGTCCTCTTCTGTACGACGCAGTCCTCGCCCTCCTTCCTGCCCCTAAATGATCAAGCCGGGTTGCAGCTTCCATCACCTTGGCAAGTCAGCGAGCTCAGGAATCCCGGCAAGGTGCCTTCTTCCCTCCAAGGCTGGCTGAGCAGTGAAGTCATGCGGGGCGGGACCCAAACTGAGAACTGGCAGCTGGAGAAAGGACCATGCTTTTAGTCAGTTGAGAGATTTTAGTCCATCTTCCCTGGACATCAGAGGTGATGTAGGGGTGGTAAGTATGAAAGTAGAGGTCCTCTGAAGTCAGTCTGCCACGCGTACCTTTAAACTGGGGAAGAAAGGCTTCCCTGGGCGCACGCACATTTGATAGCTGTACGTTGGTGTCTGACGCCTGGGCATTCAGTGAACGGGGACTATTTCAGGTCAGCGTCCAGGGATGGAGCCACAGAGGCAAAGTCCACCAGCACCCACAGGATCCCCCGGGGAAGAGACCGGGCACCGTCAGTCCCTAGGCATGGCTTCCTCTACAAACGCATACAAACGGGCTTGGCAGCTGGCCTGTGTCTCCAGAGCTAAGGACAGGCAGGCTGAATGTGATGCATAGCAGCGCATCAGAGAAAACAGAAGGAAAAACGAGGACTTCATCTACAAATAAGCACACACGGTCTGGCGACACTCTCTTGTGTTTTCCAAAGCCACTTACTGAGTTTCAGCGACTCGGCACCAGGTGACTCTCTGCAGGGGCACAAGATGACAGACGGGCTTTGTCTGCATGGAACTCAAAGGTCGGGTGTGAGAAGGACGCCCTCCACTCCCCTGAATACAGGACAAAGTGTTGCAAGTGCTCTGCTAGAGCCGCAGGTTAGGCAAATGCAAAAGCAGGTGGAATTCTTATCTTGCCTAAGAAGAGAGAAACAACGTTGGCTGGTAAAATGAATCCATGCCCTAATGACCAAGGACCGAGGGGACAGGAAAAGCAGCAGGCTGAGAAGCTGGGCTGGGGCCCTGGAAGAGCCTCTGTCTGCCCTCCTCCGGGCCTCCACCCGTCCGCACACAGGACTTGGCCTGAATGGATGGGCTGGTCACTGTCAACAAAGCACAGAGAGGGCGTGAGGCTCAAAGTCAGGAGAATAAGGAGTTCATGCCAAGCCTAGGACATCTTATGTGCTCAGTAAGTGGGCAATGGTGACACCTTCCTGGAAAGCAACTTGGCAACTAAAACTACAAAAGCTCTTTGACCTCGCAATACCCGATTGGGAGATATAGCCCTTGGAGTGAAAGCACACATATGTTCACATATTTATATCCAGCGGCATCGTTTGTGGTGTCCCATAACCAGACATGCCCGGAATAGCCACAGAAGGTGTGAGCTGACCTAACACGGGTGGCCACACCTTGAAAACCGAAGGAGAGACTGAGATGCTTCTCTGGAGCAAAGATTGTGATGGTTTCCAAGTGAGAAATCAACTACTCAGTAAAGAATTCCAGTTTTTTACAAAATGAAAACCCCACATATAGTACGTATGTTTCCACACACACATATGAGCAAGACAAAGGCGAGGAAGATGGAGCCAGGCTGTTCTCGCTAGTTACAGTGAAGGTGAGAATAACAACTTTCTTTAACATCTGTATTGTGAATACAGGATATACAAGAGACACGGGTTCAATCCCTGGGGCAGGAAGACTCCCTGGAGGAGGGCATGGCAACCCACTCCAGTATTCTTGCCTGGAGAATCCCATGGACAGAGGAGCCTGGTGGGCTACAGTCCATGGGGTCACAAAGAGTCACACACGACTGAAGTGACTTAGCACACTGCACTGTGAACATTACTCCTTTCTTTATATACATTTATTACTTAAAATAAGCATGTATTGCTTTAAATTTTTTAAAAACTAATACATAAAGAATATGTGAATAAACAGTAGCTGACACTAACATCATCCCTACCATCATCACCATCACCACCATTACTGTCACCATCATCACTGTCATCATCCCCTTTCCACATCAGCATCAGGACCACCACCATCACCACCTTCATCCCACCATCATCACCTTCATCACCACTACTACCATCAGCATCATCCCACCATCACCACCACCATCATCACCATCACCATCACCACCACCACCATCACCACCACCATCATCACCATCACCATCACCACCACCACCACCACCATCACCACCATCACCACCATCATCACCATCACCACCACCATCACCACCACCACCACCACCATCACCACCACCATCATCACCACCACCACCACCACCACCACCATCACCACCACCATCATCACCACCACCATCACCACTACTACCATCAGCATCATCCCATCATCACCATCACCATCACCACCACCACCACCACCATCACCACCACCATCATCACCTTCATCACCACCATCACCATCACCATCATCACCACCACCACCACCACCACCATCATCACCACCATCACCACCACCACCACCACCATCACCATCACCACCATCACCACCACCATCACCACCACCATCACCACCACCACCATCACCACCACCACCATCACCACTACTACCATCACCATCATCCCACCATCACTATCATCACCATCATCCCACCATCATCACTACTACCATCACCATCATCCCACCATAATCACCACCATCACCACCACCACCACCACCATCATCATCATTAGGACCATCATCACCACGATCACCAGCACCATCACCACCACCATCACCATCATCACCACCATCATCACCACCATCATCAGCTTCATCACAACAACCATAATCACCATCACCACCAATACCATCACCACCACCATCATCACCACCATCCCACCATCATCACCATCATCACCACCACCATCACCACCATCACTACCACCATCATCAGAACCATCATCATCATCAGGACCATCATCACCATCATCACCATCACCACCACCATCACCACCACCATCATCATCTTGACCACCACCATCATCACCATCATCACTACCACCATCACCATCACCACCACTGTCATTGTCATCACTGTCATCACCTGTCACATCATAATCACCACCATCACCACCACCACCATCACCACCACCACCACCATCACCACCATCATCACCACCATCATCACCACCATCATCACCATCTCCATCATCTTCATCGCTATGTCTGACAGTCATCCTTCCCAATTTTGACTGTGAGCCCAGGAGAGGACAGAAATCCCAGGTGATCCTTCAGGACAATGTTTTTCAAACTGAGAGCTATAATTCATTAATGGGTCATGAAGTCAATCTAGTGGCATTTTAATAATGGAATAGAATATAGTAACAGTAGACAACTTCAGGTAGCATCGCTTATAGTAAAGGTACCTATGTTTTTAATATACCAACACGTATTTATATATCATCATGGACATATACTTACTACAGTTCAAGGAGGAAAAATATCCCTTTCCCAAAGAAAGAGTCTTTAGCATTCCTACTGAGAATGGTAAGGCTAAATCCTCCATTTTTGTAGAGAATATAAATACCTACAATCTTACACAAAAATTATCTAATCTAAACAAATAATTCACATGTGCACTTACTGAAAGCATGGGATTTTAGTCTGAAACAAGTGCCTATTAAGGCCAGACAGCAGGTAGAAAATACAGGAGATGTTTGTTCAATACAAAATATATGTTCCTAGGGGGAGGGGGTCTGCAGAGAGCACCACTGTGCCATATGTGCCAGAATAATCCATCAATTTATCCCAACAAAGCCCAGGTCATGATCATTGGGAGGACAGAGGAAGGCCCTGGTCCAGACGCCCCACCACACCACTAAGCGGCAGATGCCACGTGTAGCTCTCAGGTTAAAGAGAGACGGGTCCTAGCAGAAGGTGCCGTTCCACATGCTGGGGGACCTCCTCTCCTCCTGCATGAACAATGCCTGTGTGCACTGACCTCTCCCGTGTCCCTGTTCGTGACGACAGCAGCGGGCCCTTCCCCAGACCTGTGTGCCAGACCCCCTTCTAAGCACATCAGCTGGCTAAGGTCAGTGACTCCTCATGATAACCCATGATTTGCAAAGACAAAGAAACGGAGGTCACTGCACTAGGAGGCAGCTGAGCTACTGCAACCAGAGGAACAGACACACAAGATAGCTGCAGTTAGGAGCGGTTAGAATCCATGAGAGCAAGGAGGAGAAGATACAAAGACCTGATGGGGAGCTGGAGGTGCTCTGCTATTATGCTTTCCTCCACAGAGACACCAAATCAGACAGAAACAGTCCAGAACCAAAAGCAAAGACTTTCATTAACGTATCTCCAGATACCAGCCTTTTTATCCTGCTAACCCACAACTTCTTAAGCAACCTAAGAGCAATTTTTTTTTAAATGAGCAATCTCCTTGATTAGTAACTCACTAAATATCCTCAATCAATAACCCTTAAAAACATTTTCTCCTAGAAAGCACTCGCTCTTAGGAATATGTTAAACTCATGCTTCCTGTGCTTTGTCCAAGTCAAGATTCTGGAACATCGAGCACACTGTGCTTCTTGTCGGCACATGAGAAGAAGCATGGTTTAGAACAGCAATAAAAAGGACCCATCACTTACAGATAGTTGAGCAGCTTCTATTTACATTAAGGGTTTTGGTAAATGTTTCAAATGAATTACTGCAAAACAGAAGAAATCACATGCTCTCTGGGGTCTTGAGTGATCTGTCAATGTAGGAGGTTAGTTCATTAATGATCTTTCAATTGAAGATCAATTTCATCAAGCTCTTTAACTGTCTTCTTTAAGACGGTGACTAACAGTAGCTTGGCTCCTCCCGTCAGGAATGCAGACAGAACTGGGTGCTTCATACACATCTCTGAGGCAGTAAATATGCATCACCATTATTTTCGGATAAATAGGCAATAAAATCAAGTTATCTAGATATTTTAAAAGAATAGCATTTCCCCATAAGTCTGTCATAAGTAAATGACTTCATCTGAAATGCCACAGCTTAAAGATAAACAGAAGTCTTAGCTGCGAGCATAAAAAAGCCTCCATTGACCTCACTAGCTGTGTTTATATATGTGGGTAAGGGCTAGGTAAAATGCACAGCAGTGATGTATTTCTGTATCTACATTTACATGTGTTGCTTTAGAAATTATCTGAAGATCCCATATTGCATATAATCATAGAAATAACTAAAAATCAAAATTCAAACAGAAGAACAGTCTATTTGGAGAAGGAATGAAATTTTTCTCACAATTCTTCCACCTAATTCATAAGTCACTAAAACAATAATCACACAGAGATGTTTCTAGAGGACTGCAGTGAACTACCCTCACATTCCCAGTTCTGGCTTTCATTTAGTGAGAGTCACTCCGACTCTTTGCAACCCCATGGACTATACAGTCCATGGAACTCTCCAGGCAAGAATACTGGAGTGGGTAGCCGTTCCCTTCTCCAGGGGATCTTCCCAACCCAGGGTCTAACACAGGTCTCCCACATTGCAGGCAGATTCTTTACCAGCTGAGCCACGAGGGAAGCCCTCTGGCTTTCACTCTAGTCATTAATTCACACATAGGTATCAAGAAATCTCTCCCCTCCCCATCTTGTGGCATTTTAAAATGGGAGAAAGTAGAAGCTATCTAGTAAGGGCAACGATAACATAGCTTATTTTAAGGCCAGGCAAAGTTGACTCAATAGAATCACCAATGCACACATGACCTACCACAGGTTATGTAGTCTAGACACCTCTGTAACCCGCCTTGTTTGCTATGACCAGACCTGGGATGCTGTGATCAGCCGAATTTCTGTTCTTTGAAGTCTCAACATTAACCATGAACAGCCACACTGCAACCAGAAGCAACTGTGCATTTATGTTAAAAACAGAACTTAATTGATAAAGTAACTACACAATGCCTACTAATAATAAGCAAGACTATTTTGGAAAATGAATTCTTCTTAAAAAAATCATACTTCCTTACTGATCACATAGTTATATTGATAGCAGCGCAGTTTTGAAGAACTGTTATTATTAAAGCTTAGAGATAACAGTTTCCATTGAAATATACTTGGTTGTCTATTTAAAGCCATGTGAGCATCTTCAGCGGAGAAGGCAATGGCACCCCACTCCAGTACTCTTGCCTGGAAAATCCCATGGACAGAGGAGCCTGGTAGGCTGCAGTCCATGGGGTTGCTGAGGGTCAGACATGACTGAGTGACTTCACTTTCACTTTTCACTTTCGTGCATTGGAGAAGGAAATGGCAACCCACTCCAGTGTTCTTGCCTAGAGAATCCCAGGGACAGGGGAGCCTGGTGGGCTGCCGTCTCTAGGGTCGCACAGAATCAGACACGACTGAGGCAACTTAGCAGTAGCAGCAGCAGCAGCAGAGGCTCTTCAGGGCTTCCCAGGTGGCTCAGTGGTAAAGAATCTGCCTGCCAATGCAGGGGACACAGGAGACACGGATGCAGTCCCTGGGTTGGGAAGATCCCCTGGAGGAGGAAATGGCCACCCAGTCCAGTCTTCTTGCCTGGAGAATCCCACGGACAGAGGAGTCTGGTGGGCTACAGTCTGTGGGGTCACAAAGAGTTGGACACTATAGCACATGCACGCATGCACACAGGACCGTCTTTGTGCACTGACGCGCTATGGTTCATGACTTGGTCAATATCCCTAAGAAAATAGCTTCCAAATTAAATTCCTAACAGTTTAAGTTAATAATTCACCTTCATTAAGTGATTTCATTTCTTTAGTGAGCAATAAACAGTTCTTATGACGTTTGTCCAGGATATAAGTACAAATATCATTTTTCTTCTCTATTCATTCTCCTCTCAAGCACAAAAAGTAAAATACATGCTCAACAAGGTGGTCTATCTGTGATATCCTGCTTTCATAACCGCAGCATCCCTGCAACAATTCTCTTGTGCTTAGTAGAAATCAGACAAAGTTCATATGACTATTCCGGGTGAAAAGTACTTTCTTTGAAATATTAAAAACTGGGTCTTTACACAGGTAATAAAAAATACAAGAGGCATTTTCCTAATCTTATTTTTAGATACTGTATCATACATCAAATCAAAAACAGTTACATTTTAAGAAGCAACAATTGGCTTATAGTTCATCTCCAGCTACGGTAGGAAAAAAAATAAAAGATTGGTTAATTATAAAAGGTATGCGTATGTGTAAATAGCAAGCTACCTGCATTTAGCATGTTCGTCTCCTGTTGAGCTAAATGTACAGTGTGGTCAAGTTCGCACATTAAGTCAAAGTCTCACAGTTCTAGTAAGCAGTGCAAACAGCCCCCCACGTCCACCAAGTGTGAAAACGAAAAACGGGGCGGTGGACAGGCAGACATGAGTGCAACCAGACCCACAGATGTTGAAACAAAACAGTGGCATTATCCACTCCAAAATGCAGCATCAGACAGAGCATCCCAGACGGGAGAGGAGGAAGAAAGGAAACATACATGTCAGAAGGACAGAACCAAATGGCTTCCAGCCAACTCGACCTTACACATACAGTAAAACAGATGAGAAAGCAGGCTTAGCCACTGGGAAATTACATGCTAAAATGTTTCCCAAAATCACAGGAAGGATTTATACTGTCAGTGACTTAAGGACAATGATGAATAAAACCACAACTCTTTAGATCCCGGAGGGAGAGTCATTTGGGGAGGCTGGGTTTTCTGGATAGTTGAAGCTTTACCCCTTTAAACAGAGTTTCGTAACCATGTTTAAACACGGGAAAATCTATATCAAATATACTTGCTTTGCCACGTTAATTAAAGCATATGGTACACAATTAAAATCTTCCTGATGACTAGAATGAAAATCGCGAACCGTCGGTAACAACCACAGAGGGGCAAAGAACAATATTCCATTTCCAGTCACTGGCCCGCACTGCTGTGATTCCATGGTTTTCATTCTCTGACTGCAGTTTTCTTTATGCTCCTTCACTATGAGGTCTTTGCTACCACTTCTCACTGTTACCGAAGGTGCCTTCTCTCGACTTCCAATTTGCTACTTTTAACTTGCAGTAGCCTAGGACAGAGATTCATTAATATTAGAGCTGTGCGTAAGAGAAAAACGAAATGCAAATGGTGAGCAAGGACCTGAGACACAATCTATGAATAAATACACAGTTCGGTGCAGGGACTTTTGAGGCCCAATGTCCTTTCATCTTTTCTTATTCTTAGCTCTGTTCCAGAAAAATTCAAAATGGTAGTGAATTGGTTTCCAGATGGGTGAGGCTTTGCTATGTTTCAAAAATACAGATATGTTTTGTTTAACTGATCCACTTTGCTGTACACCTGAAACTAATACATTACAAGTCAACTATACTCCAAAGAATTTTTAAGGAAAAAAGATATATACACTATAAGGAATGTCTCAAAGCTTCATTGGCATTTGATCATATTAAATTTTCCTTGAGTCGCAAACACAAGAATGTCGATTCCAAATCACACTGTAGCCACACAACACCTGAAGGTTTGATTGTCACCTTTGAACTCAAACAGAATGAAAAAATGAAAATCATTTTACAGCAGCTTAAAGATGACCGTGAGAAATTACCCCCAAAATGTGAATGTTTACAAAGACGGTACCACAGACTGAGGCCCAAAGTCTAAAGACTACCTAGCATTCAACAGGATTTAGGATTAAGCAACAGAAACAGCCACGAGAAATACAAACCCATAAAACACACACGCAAATACAAACTCCTGTGGTTTTATAAGTTCTTAAAGATTTACTCACTGTCACCAAATAATTCAGAAAACAAACTGCTAAGTCTATTAGAGAGTGGCACATTCGGACAATAGCTGCCAAAGGCTATCCCTGAAACTAAAGAAGTAAATTAAGATTTCATTATTAACACACTTTTTAAGAACCTGATCCTCTCCCCCGCTTCCTAAACCCCCTAGCTTCTGGGCGGGTTCTGTATTCAAACATAGCCTTTCTCACCGTTTCACCAGGCCTGCGCCCCTTTTCCTGCCAGCTCACTCTGAAAAGACTTCACTTCTGAAACCTCCAGCCTGAACAGACTGCATGCTTGCTTCCACGGGGCCCGGGTTCTCGCTGACTCTCCACCAGCCCAGGGAACCCTCTTTGCACCTTCACAACCAGCCCTCTTCCTGCGCTGTCCCTACTCTGGTGGTTTCTAATCCTCACCGATTTCTGCAGAAGATGCTTTAAGCGTCATTCTCAGCTGATATTTGATTTTTTTTTAATCAAAAAATTCACCATTGGGTCATCCTTGCTGAAGAACTACTGTGTTTTTTCCAAAATAAAAAAGCCACAAAAGAAAGTAATAATTAAAAAGTACTCAAAATCTAGATTGTAACTACTGTCTGTAAAGGTAAACAATAGCTCACTCAATCTGCTAATAGAAAAAGCTCACTAGAATTATATAAAACTTCAACAGCACATTGATACACCAATAGTAATCCATGAAAATAGGAAAGTAGCTCCATTTAAAAGAGCAGCAACCAATAAATAAATAAATGAATAACTTACAAGTTAACATAAACAAACAGTATGAGGAAACTATGTGAAAAAAAAACAAAACTTTATAGAAGTAAATAAGTGGAATAAATTTGAAAATACACCATTTTCATTTTTAGAATAGGAAAATTTACTGTATGCTGAGTATTCTTAAATTAATTTATTAATTTAATATTATTTCAACCAAACAACCAGAAGTATTATTTTTTAAGCTGATGAAAATGGCTCTAAAGATCATGCAATATAGAAGAATAGAAAAATATTCATGGAAAAAAGAGTAATGAGGGATAGGCACTATGGATAGATTATTCTTAAATATATTATATAGTTGCAATGATTAAAACAGGAACTATAGGCCAGGAATAGACAGATTTCTCCTTGAAATTAAAGAGAAAATTGAGAGACAGTCCCAAATATACAGAAGTGAGTGGGCGATGAAGGACCATTTCAAATTTGATGAAGAAAGAACAGGTTTGTCAATAGATGGAGTTGGGGAAACTGGCTATTTGTGAAAAAAAATAGAGGTAGATGCCCATCTTGCATCATACACCAAAATTAATTTCAGATATACCAAATATTCAAATACCAAAAAAGTGAATCCATAAAAATTCTAGAAGAAAATAAAGCGGAATATTTACATAACATTGAGGGTCAGAAGGGGCCTCTTAGATTTTACTTCAAAGACTGAAACTATGCAGGAAAGGATCAGCTAAACTATACAAAGCAACCGTGACCCAGAGAAACAGATACACCGCTGAGGGGGCTGAGGGTGAGCAGAGCATTTCCAGGAGGCCGGTTGGCAATGTGTCCCCAGACAACTCAAAACAGCCAGACGTTGCCCTGGTCATTCAACTTCTGGGGATTTACCAAGGAAATGATGAGGCTACGGCCAACATATACACACCAAGGCCTTAATTACGCAGTTGTTTATAACTGTGAAATTGAGAAAGAACTGAAATTCCAACAATGGTTGATTTCTCGAATAAGTTGTGTATCCAATGCAGGTATAAATGACAAACAGGTCTATAATGACAAGATAAATATGATGTGCAAAAAAAAAAAAAATGGCGATGAAAGAAAATATGCAGAAAGAGACTACTCTGGTAAAAATACACGTATAATTTGTATATGTAGGGACTTCCCTAAATGCAGGTGATTCAGTGGCCAAGACTCCACACTCCCAAGGCAGGGGGCCCAAGTTCGATCCTTGGTCAGGGAAGTAGATCCCATGTGCTGCAACTAAGACCCAGCACAGCCAAGTAAATAAATAAATGTTACAAATAATATGCATATGTATACATTTTCCAAGGAAAAGATCCAGAGAAGATATATCAACTTTCGGTACTTCTATGTAAGATGGCAAATAAGCTTCATTTATTTTTATTTTTCACTTATATTTATTTTCCTATGTTCTAGTTTTTCTAAAATAAATATGCATCACTGGTGTCATCTTAAAAGATAACAGAAGAGGGCAAAACCTTATAAGCTGGTTTTTTTTTTTTTTAACATCAAACCAAAGAAGTCATCTGCTATTATAGACATACTAGAAAGATGAGTTAACATCCTTGTCAGAGCGCTTCCAAATTAGCAAGAAAATAAATGAACAAAGCAAAGGGAAAATGAGCAAACAACATGGGCAAAATAATTCAAAAAGGAGGAGAGACATTTGTCTAATAAAATGGAAAAACATTCCCCCTCACTTGGAAGACAAGAAATGCAAACTAGAAACCATGTCAAGATACTACTTCATAATTACTAAGTTGTCAAAGATTACAGAATTAAAAATACCTGTACTGACAATGGCCCAGAGTATGAATATTCCTGCACTGTAAACGGAGAATCCATTGATTCATTTTGAGAAGAGCTTTGCAATATGTACCAAAGGTTAACTAAGCAATGCCAAGTCAAAAAAAAAAAGAAAAAAATACCTAAAGAAATAATCATGAAAATGCATAAAATAACACATAAAAAGCTATTTACAGTTTAATGAGTGAAAAAGTAAACTGATAACTACCATCACCTCATTTTTGTTTAAAAAAATATGAGAAAGCCAAAAAATTTTCTGCAGGAACTCAGGTAAGCATGTTCACAGTAGCTACAACTTAGGTAAGGTCATCACAAAGTGTGCTTTTGGGTTTGTTTACTTACCTATATTTTCCAAATTATCCACATAACATGAACACTTCCACAAAGAGGAAAAATATCTGGTCATGTAGGACTTACTTCCCCATAATTTTCTCTCAAAGTAAAAAGACAAAAATATAAATTCTTCAGTAATGGACTTTACCAGTAAAAATTAGAAAACAAAGATCCATGGATAAAGCAAGGTAGTCAAGACCGCAACAATGATACAGTCCCGTCCAAAACGCTTGCAGAGGCTGGATTAACAGCCACACACTCACCGCAGCGGTGCTTTGCCTGCCAACATGCCAGGACTGGGGCACCCTCAGGAGACAGGTGGTCTGGGAGTCTGCCCCCTGCCCCTCCAGCTGCAGGACCGGCCAGGCACTCAGTCGGTCTGGGGTCAGGCCTCCTCCGGGCCCTGAAGGAACCCACCGAGGATGCCCGGCTTCCCTCCCATCCCTAAAGGCTATGATCGCAGCACCACTGTCCTGAGTTGCCCCACTGTGAGATTCCTCCAGGAAGCATCTCAGATGAAAGGCCACTAAGCTCTCTTAGGAACACACTCGCTCACCATGAGCTAACCTGGACCCTTTGGGTGGCAGAGGCTTCCGAGGAGACGGAAGAGCTCTGCGGGCCCTTCCGGAGGGAACGGTCTGGTTCCAGGAAGGAGGGGGTCCTGGCGAAAGGGCTGGTAGGACTGAAGGGCAGGCTGGCTTGTCTGCACACACATCCACAGGCCAAGCGGGGACCCACTGTGCCGGGCATCACCCAGGGCCGTGGGGGGCAGAGGCAGGCTGCAGCGTGGGCCTGGCGCAACATGGGGCTCAGGGCGGAGGGGACACTGGCCACCGCGTGAAGAACACCCCTAGAGTGGCAGGAACTTGAGGCTGAGTTCTTCCAGGCTCTGGGCTGGCGTGGGAACCTCAGGAAAGTGGCGTGCAGAAGCCAAGTTCATTGCCAATGGGTGGAGTGCAGGGCAGAGCAAAACCTGCATCCCACCCTGCCCTCCCCTCAGAGATGGGGAAACTGGAGCCCGGGCTCAACAGGTTCATTTCCCAAGGACCCGCTTCGAGGTTGTGGCCAGGACCCTGGGATCCCTACCCTTTGCCGGGACTGTGTGTTCCCGGGACCACCAGGGGAAGCGCTTGAGGAGGACAGTGCTGGCGGAGGGACGTCTGAACAGCTGGCCTGGCATGAGTCCTGGTGACTAAAAAAAGCAGGGTCCCTGCAGAGACACCGCAAAGATGACACAACGGGGACCGGCAGGCCCAGGAGGCCCGGCATGGAGGCAAGGCCAGGGGCCTGAGAGCCGCGGGCTTTCGCCCCTCCAGGGGCCCGGAGCACAGAAGCAGGGAGACCAGAGAGGAGCCGGCGGGCGGGGGCACGGGGGCTCCCTGCTCAGCGGCATGGTCTGTCCCCACCTCTGGCAGGCAGCGACATGCAGGTGGCAGCCACTGGCCTTCACCCCAGACCCTGCACCCCACTCACTCAAGAAGCTGGGGTGGTCCCCTCCCCCTGGGAAGCTCAGACACACCCTCCCGAAGAGAAAAGGTTTGTGCCCGGGACCCTGGTTTGCGACTCCTGGCTTCTCACACACGATTTCTGAATCCTGGCTTCTGCTGCTATTTCTGAACCAGTTACAAAGAAATTCTCGGCTCAGTCACATACAAATTGCAGCCAGGAAGGCGGAGACTATAGAGCAAAACTGAACGGTCATACTTGGCAAAGCGGGACACACGCTAGACAAATATATGATCGTATTATTAACAGAAAGAAGACAGTTAGGTAAGTAAACATATATACCTATGTCACATTTAATTGAAACATTAGCTTCCTATGTAATATGAACAAAGTGGGCTCCAAATGAGAAAAAAAAAAATTTTTTTTTAGAATTATGGTGTCTATTTTACTTCAAACCCCCATGAACACCAGCCAATTAACTGTCAATTGTATTGACGAAAATATGTTTATATTTTCAGTTTCTACTTTTCCGAGGGCATCATTAATCTATCTCATGGTTATAAATAACCCCTTGGATGACATATGAGGGTAAGGGAGGATCTAAATAATTCCAAATGAATGCCTGAAATACACACGTATTTCATAGGTGCGCATAAAAGAAATACGTGGACCAGAATCCAGTACCTTCTACACTAGCCTAAGGATGAATACACTTCTATCACACTCCACATGCAATTTCATCCTATGATATTTCCACGGGGAAAAAAAATCATTCATTAAAAGCCAGCAGAATTATTAAGTTGGACCCTCGTAAGAATTCCACACTTGAACTAGAATGCAATTATTGAAGCCGCTGATATTCTGACGAGCTGCACTGCTGACACTGCCTGCAAGCGTGACGAAAATCGTGCCTGTCCAGAGGAGGCCGATTTTTCAGTATTAGAAAAATTCCTGTAACATGTTTTTCATACACATCCTCATGAAACAGTTCTAGATGATTTCTATTATTTCAGATTTCCTCCAAAAAAAATGTATCTGCCTACTGCCCTTATCTTTATATTTCAGAAAAGACTTTTGTTTTCCTGGTTTTTACACGCAATCGGGAGGCAAGAGTTTACTTTCACTTTGCCTGCACCATGGCTCTGAATAAATAAAATCTTCAGCTATTACCCTTTCCCATGAAAATGAACAGGAAGCCAGAAAACAGCAAAGTCTAAACATTTCAAAGGCGCACAGCAACAAGTACATTTAATGATAAAGGCCCCAGTGATGTTCACACTTCAAAAGATGGACAAAGCTGTGTTTCACTGCTCTGCGTGTGCGGCTATCCTTCTGGTTCTCCAATGATACTAAATACAGAGAATATCAGGAAAATGGCAAAAATGGCGTCACCTCTAGATCAGAAAAGGGCTTTCCTGCAAAAACCTTAAAAAGGCAGGCACCCATTCTCACAAACAGAAGAGGGAGGAGGAAGGACATTTCCCAAAATGACATTTAAGGGGATAGTTCTTTTCCAAAGTAAGATAACTTCAGGGGCGAGGCAGTTCTGCAACTAAGTCTAACATCTGTTTTCAGTCATAAAGGCCATTCGATTTCATGGGTTGTGCAATTTGCCATTTAACCAACTTTCTACAAAAGCGTGGTGAAATGGCAGCTTTCAAAGCAAGGACACAGCCACTTCCCTGGGCAGGAGGGAAGGTCCCGGGGGGCTTCCAGGCAGGAGGGACTAGGGACAGGCTGCACTACCCCCAAAGCTGGGGCAGGCGTGACCCCAAGGCTCTGGACACAGGTAACGTCCATGGCATGGCACCTCCTGGAACCAGGGAGTTTAATCCATCAGAAATCACTGGTACTTGGCAAAAGTGGATGGAAGTAGGCGGTGGGTCAACATAGTCACTAAAAAGAAGCTATGAGCTCAGGGACTCTCCGCCAGGGCACCGACCCTGGGTAGGAACGGCTGCCCCATGCGCCTCCTCCATACAGAATCATATCTGGGGCCTCCATTTGCTGGAGCGGAAAGATTATGAAAAAGCCATATATACCGCCAAAATACTGCCGGCTCCAACCCGGAATAAATCCTCCGGGCCCTCACTACAACATCTTCAAGCAGGGCTCAGGACTCCATTACTGTGAATGTTCTCTGGCCCACAGCAAAAAATATTGACGAAATTCCGCTCTTCAGACAGTTATTGTCTCCGTGTGCTTGATAGCAGCCTTCAGAACTTCACCTGCTAGCACTAAATTCTTGAGTTTGGGGGAAAGGAGAGCAAATTCACCACATCTCAAGCCCTTCTTCTGGAGCAGCAGCAAATCAAATTATTCTTGCAATTAAACTAGCTTTGTGCTTAAAAGAAAAGCTCTTTTTATTTTTATTTTTTTCCCTACACAGAGAGAAGCAAAGCCATCACTTCTTCTAAACCCCATGACTCGAGCATAACCTAAATGGCTTAGTATTCTTGGATAATACAGTTCATAAAATTAAATCTACTATCAGAGATTTCAGAGTCACTGACTGCGTGCTCTGAGCTCGCAGGCAATCCAGGGATGGGGGCCTCTGTGTGGGTGTCCTTCTCAGGCTAACCCAGCCAGGTCTGTGCGCCAATGACACCCCGTCAGGGGCTGAGCAGAGATCTGGGGCCCGTGCTCCCAGCCCCTTCCTGAGGGAGGAGACCTCCCCCCTCCCCGTGAAGGGCACAGCACCTCCTCCTGTGCTCCTTTGCCATGGGACACACATCCATTCCACCATCGTGCTGCAAAACACAGCCCATCCATCTCAGCTGACCTCCTCCCAGAAACCCAGTCTCTCGGAGGGAATGCCCAGCTCACAGATACTGTGTGTTGGATCTCCCCTTCGGAACATCTGGTTTCAGAGAAGCAAAACCCAAAACGCCCATCTCAGCGGAATACAGGCCTGCAAGGCAAGGATGCTTCAGCAGCTGGGGAGCAGTGGGGGACAGGGGGCTGGAGAAGGCTACTCAGAAATAGGTGTGAGCACATGCTGGTGGGGAGAAGGTGCCACCCAGTACGCGGGTCTGTTGCAGGAGGCCGTGTCAGTACAGGCCGGGGCCCAGGGCTGGCTGAGCTTTAACTCGTAGAACAATCAGGGCGCTCAGGAGAAGAAAACACCACCTCGTCTCTGTTGTGTACAGGCGACGGGCAGCATGAGATAGCCTGGTGTCGTCTGCTGCGTGCCGTGACAGTGGACAATTTGCGAGGGACACTGCCTGCAGTCCCTTTCTAAGCAAGAGGCTCTCCCTCTCCCGGGAGTCTCACACTTACATCTCTGGTACAAGCTCTGATAAGACGAGAATTTCCCAGACTTGAAACAAATTCTGTGGTTTCAGTAAACAAATTTTATAGGGCCAAAGGGGCAACTCCCTAAAACAAAATAAATCAGGATAAAATGAGAAACCAAAGAGCCAGTGGTTTTAGAAACTCCAGATTCTTATGGTTACCAGAGCCCAAGTCTACATCAGCAGCCCCCAAAAGTCCTGACCTTTTCTTTTCAGCAGAGCTTTATGCGTTTAAAAACAGAAAGTACGATGCAGTACCAGAAGAGCTAAGAAGCCATTTTAAATATCAATAAAATAGTTCAAAATGTACACTGACATACCCCTAAAAATCTGGGGGTTTCTGTCAACGTCTTCACATTTTTAAAACCAGAAAGGATACCTGTGCAGTGCTTTGCTGCATGTTTCCATAGCTTTAGGTAGCACTGGCCACACTCCTGATCCAGCTTCTAAAAATACCAACGTGGAACTCACCACCTCCCTGCTTTTTCTCTTCTTTACCTAAAGGCGAAAAGTAAATCCAGTCTCTCTTCACTGACTGTAGGCCTGGTTTTAATTTGTGCAATAGTCCTTTTGATAACAATGCCTAGTTAAAACATCCATTAAAAGTCTGTAGCAGGCATTTAATGGAAGGAAAATCTAATAGGGTTTCACTGAAACTCCTTCATTAGCTTTTAAAAGAGTTCTCTCCTATAGTGCTAACAGACAGACAGACAGATACACACACACACACACACACACACACACACACACACACACACACACAGTGGGGATGGGCCCAGGGAGAGACAGAGACAGCAGTGAGAGAGACGAGCCTTCACACACTTAGGAATGGATTATAAACCCTGGGAAAGAACTGGGTCAAATATTCTTCGCTTTTTTTCAGCTACCTAAACCAACTCTTTCTAAACAAAGACCTCATTTCACAACTCTCACCCGCTGTCTCCAAGTCATAAAAGGAAGACACAGGAACAGGGACTGACGTGAACACAGTTTGAGGCCATCAGAGCTCGGGAAACACCAGGAACACACAACACTGAAACACAGCCGAGACAGGCAAAGCGAAAGCCCCAGGACCAGAGGCCGGACGCTGTTGTGACCCGCAGCCCATGCTGAGCCTGAGGAGACCAGCCTCCAGTCCACCTGCTGGGACTCCTGGCCGATGGAGGAGGCTGCCAGGCCGGCACATGTCCCTGTGGATGCTGTGCCCAGACAGCCAGGCTCACCCCCCAGGGGTGCCGTGGGGCACAGCAAGAGCGAATCCCTGCCGCTGCCCGCAACCTTTCCTGATTTAATGCATGGAACCTAACAGGTCAGTCCACCAACCTGAGGTCACCTTTTTCCTAATGCAGAGCCCACACTTGGTAGAATTGCTGTTGTTCAGTTGCTAAGTCGTGTCGGACTCTTTGCAACCTCATGGACTGCAACACTCCAGGCTTCCCTGTCCTTCACTGTCTCCTGGAGTTTGCTCAAACACATGTCTATTGAATTGGTGATGCCGTCCAACCATCTCATCCTCTGTAGTCCCGTTCTCCTCCTGCCCTCCATCTTTCCCAGCATCAGGGTCTTTTCCAAAGAGTCGGCTCTTCGCATCAGGTGGCCAAACTATTGAAGCCTCAGCTTCAGCAGCAGTCCTTCCAAGGAATACTTAGGGTTGAGCTCATTTAGGATGGACTGGTTTGATCTTCTTGAAGTCCAAGGGACTCTCAAAGAGTCTTTTCCAGCACCACAGTTTGAAAGCATCAATTGTTTGGCACTTAGCCTTCTTTATGGTCCAACTCTCATATCCCTACATGACTACCGGAAAAACCGTAGCTTTGACTAGATGGAACTTTGTCAGCAATATTTCCTTATTTATCAGGAACTTGTCTTTTTAGGTTTTGACTTGCGGGGGACCCCGGTTACCAAGCCACATGGGTTTCCAGTGGTCTGGCCCCAGTTCCACTTCTCCCATAAATCCCTGCTGCTTCCAGAACGCATATGGTGTGTTACAGCTGAAAGGCCTGCACCAAGACACTGTGAACGATTGTGAGAAAAAGACAAAACCATCCAAGTTCAACTCCAAGGAGAACTGTGTACACGTAAAATACTTTTTAAAAACTTTTTTCAGCTCTCAAGCTAATTGAGAGCTACTGGTCAGAAGATTTATGTCATAGATGAGATTGTCTGGTGTGTGTCATTCTCCTAAATTGAAACATTCTTCAGCCATTCCTACTGAATCCACCAAAGGCTCCTGAGACCTGGCTGGACATTGCATTGCACTGTGCGTATGCTCTATAGTGTCTGACTCTTCGTGACTCCACGGACCATAGCCCACCAGGCTCCTCTGTCCATGGGATTCTCCAGGCAAAAATACTGGAGTGGACTGCTATGCCCTCCTCCAAGGGATCTTCAACCTGCCTCTCGTTTCCTGAATTGGCAGAAGGGTTCTTTACCATCTGGACCTGGCAGGAAGGGGATTCCTTTTCAATCTCGACTTATGATGACAAATACATGTTTCATTCACTCTTCAGATGACCTACAAGCTGCCTGCTCCACAAAGTCCAACTGCTCATCTCCCAAACCACCCAGACAAGAGGCACCCCTCTCGGCTTGGACACCCCCTAATGAGTGATGCGGAAAGCCCCTTGCAATCTGTGCCCCTTGCCATGCTATTAAGAGACCGGACGTGAGGTCTGTCTTATCTGCCCAACTCAACATGTGAGCTCCCAGGCAAGGACCAGCCTGCTAATGTTAATGGTTCTCCTACAGGTGTCTTGGACATGGGGGAACCTCAAATACGACTGTCGGGAGAATGGGCTGGAAGGAATCAGGCCACATCACTTGTGGGTGAGGACTGTCCCATCCAGAGGTGACATAAAGCCACAGAAGAGTCAGTGGGGTCTGGCAGTTACACCCCAAGGCTGAGTGGTCCCTGACTGGCTCTTTCACCCACGTGCACTCAGATCCCCAAGGACGGGGCTGGTTGCCCTGCCCTGCTCCAGGCTGCATCCCCGCCCCCTCCTCCAGTCCTCCCAGACTGGCCCAGGCCTGACCCCTGTGGCCCTAGGTGGAAGCCCCCATCTCCACTGACCCCAGTGTGGGACCCCCAGAGGCAGCAGAGCAACCACGCTCGCTGGCCAGGCCCCTCGTGGTGGGAGGGGGATGAGCTGGGAAGGACAGGGGCTGGGCCCCCCAACACGAGGGCCAGATGTGCCTGAGGAGCAAGTGGGAGGGACAGAGAAGGCCCCCGAGGCCGTGGGTCCATGCAGCAGTGAGGGTCACCCAAGCCCCATCTCGAGCCTCTGTGCCCCCCAGAGCTGCCCACACCTCCGTTCCCCCACAGCCAACGACCCTCACTCCGTGAGCACTTGTCCTGGAGACGAGGGCCCCTCTGCAGGACAGCATCACAGCCCTGTAGTGTCCCGGAAGGGGGCAGCAGGTGACAGCCACCACTGTGTGGGAGGAGATAAACCACCCCCAGAGCAAGGAACATTGTGAGGGCCGGCCTTCAAATGTCATGGGAGCAAACTTCAGGTGACTGAGGCTACACCTGTTTGCCAACTGTGGTTTGTTTCAAGAGTTTTCACTGCATCCCAGTCCTGTAAGTTTCCTGAGGACAAGCCCTCTGGGGACCCCCATTTTGTATCACCTTCCCACTGAGCAGAGCTGCAGGCTCCTCACCACGGGTCAGGAGTCACCTGTTGATACCAAAGTCCCCACAAGGATCAGTGATTTCTCCCTGTCCCTTTAGGGTTAACGACGGCCGTGATCAAAACACCTGGTGATCAAGAGGATTCTGTGGGTTGATTATGATCAGCAATCACTATTGGTTATCAATATCGAATATCCACAAAGGATCCTGAGCATACATACGACTCAGGTGACTTCTCTCAACTTCAGTTAAAAGCTGTTGCTCAGTAACAAACATAGTAGGTAATTTTCTCCTTTGGTGGCTGCAGTGGGTCGACCAGGTGTCCCGAAATTTGTGTCTTCCCGAAATTTCACAAAGTGACTTTCTTTTGAAGCAGGATCTTTGCAGATGCAATTAGTTACATAGATATGTTTATAAAGAGGTGGTGTTGTTCAGTCACTAAACCATATCTGACTCTTTTTGACCCCATGGACTACAGCATGCCAGGCTTCCCTATCTTTCACCAGCTCCCGGAGTTTGCTCAAACTCATGTCACTGAGTCAGTGATGACATCTAACCATCTCATCCTCTGTCATCCCCTCCTTCTCCTGCCTTCAATCTTTCCCAGCATCAGGGTCTTTTCCAATGAGCTGACTCTTGGCATCAGGCAGCCAAAGCATTGGAGCTTCAGCTTCAGCATCAGTCCTTCCAAAGAATATTCAAGGATAATTTCCTTTAGGATTGACTGGTTTGCTCTCCCAGCTGTCCAAGGGACTCTCAGGCATCTTCTTGATTACCACAATTTGAAATGGACCTAAATCCAGTGATTGGTAGACCTTGTAACAAGAGGAAAGAACACAGAGACACCGGCAGAGGAAGTCATGTAATGGTGGGGCAGAGACGGGAGGTGGGCAGCCACGAGCCGGGGGAAGCTGAGGATGGCCAGAGCCCCAGGAGCTGGAAGCAACGAGAAAGGATTCCTCCTGGAGCCTTCAGAGAAGGCGTGACCTAGCCGACAGCTTGATTTCTGTCTCCCAGCCTCCGGCACTATGACAGAATAAATTTCTATTGTTCTAACAAGTGGTTTAACTACTAAACTCCCTCTGGTTTTAATTTTTACTTGCTTGTTAAGAGCTTCACTGAGCAAGGAAGAAGTCAAGGACACTAGGTAAGAGCGTCAGAAGCAAAATGGAGCAGACACAAGCAACCTGATTACAGAATGAGACGGCCAGGCTGGCCCATCATCCACATTCGCTGACCACCTGCAGGCACACACCTCTGTGAGCCCTGATGTGGGGCGGGGTGGGGGCTCCTGTCAGTGTAGATCCACCCCCCTGACCCCTGCGGTGAAGTCATCGCCACCCAGCTGGGGACGGAGAGCCAGCCTGCACCAGAATCATAACCCGCAAACTCATGATGGGCACTGAGGCTGGACAGACGTGTCACGGGGGTCAGGTGCTAGACCACCCCCCTGCACCAGAGCCGGAGGGGCCCACAAGTGCAAAGGCCACAGGACACTAGGGTGTGTCCTAGAGAGGTGACCCCTCCCCTCGGGGATGTGATGCTTCCACTACTGTGTTCCCCGCATCAGAGAGAGTCCACGCTCAGCAAGTCCCTGTCGATGGCTGAGAGGGGAAATTGTCCCTGGAGCAGCCAACACAAGGAGCCACTCCAGCAAGGCGCGCCCTGTCTGACGCAGGAGCGGCCGCCACACACTGCCTGAAAAGTAAGCACTGACTTCACACATCCGAACACTTAGACCCAGAAACGTCCTTCCCTGGTGGCTCAGGTGGGAAAGAATCTGCCTGCAATGCAGGAGACCTGAGTTCGATCCCTGGGTCAGGAAGATCCCCTGGAGAAGGCAATGGCAACCCACTCCAGTATTCTTGCTTGGAGAACCCCATGGACAGAGGAGCCTGGCAATCTCCGGTCACAAAGAGTCAGGCACAATTGAGAGACTCACAACCTTGACTTTTGTACACCGAAGCACTCACTTACACCCGGGAAACAGCCCATGAGCTGCTGTTTTGAACGGATTTATCTAAAGAGCAAGTTTGACTGGCTGATAATTACTGAGTGACTCTGAAGATCAAAACCGAATAGGTCGGTGTTTTGTGATGGTTACAAAACTGTGGTGGGATCCTCTTTTGGAGGTGAGTCAGAAGGGGTAAAAGAGGAAGCACCAGGACACAGCACTATGATTCTTCACCCAGACAGGATGCTGTGTGTGACCAGGTGGGGCTCCAGGTGAGTTCAGGGGAAGCTCCCACCAGGCAAAACGGGACCCGCAGATCAAAGAACTGGCGGTGCTTCAGCCAGGGGGATGCGGAAAGAAGGAGCGTGATCCAGGGGAGAGAAAAGACCTCCACAGTGTCCAGGCAGCACCTGGGAGCAGGTCGCTCTCCCAGGATTGAGACAGAAGGCGGGAAGATGCTCAGTGACCAGCAGGCGGGCATTCACGGAACCCTCATCGTTCGTAAACCATGAAGTTTCTTAGGAAGGCTGTACCACGTGAAGTTTCACTCACATTTAAAGATCTCATAAAAATTCCAAACTTCACCAAAAAAAATTATAAAGCAATGCATTTCTCTCTTTAGAAGCCAACCAACTGTCCCGTGAAATTTGCAGAACCGTCACTTTCAAGAAAGAAAGACGTGGAGGGAGGTGCAGGACCGACGGGACATATGTGTTCTATGGCTGATTCACGCTGATGTACGGCAGAAACCAACGCAACACTGTAAAGCAATTGTCCTCCAATGAGAAAAACACACTTTTTAAAAAGAAAATGACATGTCAAAAACCAAGTATAAGAGAGGAAAAGAGAAGTAGACAGTCTGAAAAAATTCCATATTTAGGAGAGCAGAAAACTAGTTTAGATTTGCTTGGTGAAACGACAATTTACTTTTGTAACTGTTAAACTCTGCAAGGATAGTACTGTGTCCCAAGGTCGAAAGTTCACAGTTTATCTTTGAAGGATACATTCTTCCAATGGGCTCAAGAAGGGAGCACTTTGGTCTGAATTTCCTCCCTCTCATAACTCATAACAAAGGAAAGCAGAGAAATAAAGGCCCATACCCTGCAAAAGGACTGTCAACAAACAGGGGCTTCTCAAAACAGGGGAGACAGTGCTAGGCTTTCTCCTTGATGTCCACGGAGCTTCTTCCTCATATTTCATGCTTTTCAGACTTTTACTTTTACCATAGTGTGTAAATCTCATGCAAGGAACAAGTCACTTAAAATCCACTCGAAAAAAGAAAGACTTTAGTCTCACTCAAAAAAGTATGTTCAAGAGAGTGAGAATTTTTCTAATACCAACCATTTACAATGAAAATTTAATCTAACCATTTAAATTTTTATAAAAACTTTGTTTTATAAGTTTATTATTTTTATAATAGTTTCATAATTTCATGAAAATTAAAGTACATAATAATTTGCATAATGAATTTGCACTAATTTGCACAATAAGCACATGGTCAAGGCAGCCGATTCTTCTCATCATATGACCATACTTCTCAGGGAAATGCCAAAAAACGTTTCTTTTAAGCGTTTGAAAGGAGCTTTGCTTCGTGGTCTCCCTGAAATTTTAACCAAAAACCAAAATAAAACATTTTAGACATTAGTACCAAAATATCAATTATTCAACTAATTAAGACCATTATCTTACCAGGGGGCCTCTGAACAGGGGGCTGGAGCTGAGGATGCGTTGGGCCCCTGTTCACACTGGCCCTTTTTCAGCCCTGGGGTCCCTATGTCCATGGGGCCACCTGGGATGCACAGAAGTTCCACACTTTCTCAGGGCCGGGGAGGGGGCAGCTGTCCCCTCCCACCCGAGCCCGCCCCCAACAGCCCTCCTCGACCTAAGAGGGAGCACAGTGGATCTCGTGACTCCAACTGTATGGGGTAAGGGCAGCTGAGCTGTGTGGGCCATTGCAGGTCTGATGGGCCCCCAGCGTCCGAGATAAAGACCGCCTCCCCTTACCCGGGTCAGAGGAGTGGCCAGACCATCTTCCCCTGCGCTGCTCCACTTAGAAATCAAGATGTACTGGGGAGCTCATTAATCAGATATTAGGTTGGTTGTTTGGGGGTTTTTTTTTTGCCATTTTTTCAGCTTTGCAGCTTCTCATACTAAATAAATCCCATCTCATACTAAATAAATTGTCACCCTCATACCTAACATTTTATTCATGATTTTGTACTTATTTCCTTAAAGAAGTACCCCCCTGCCCGGAATCTGGCTCCCGCCCCAGCACTGGATGCTGTGAAGTTCACAGACTAGCCCTTGAGTCTCCGTCTCGAGTGTTTAAGCCTGTGAGTGGCCCCGGAGCTCTGCTGGGGCTCCGCAGAGACCCCAGGCCAGCCTCCTGCCGGGGGGTCTCACTCGAGGAACACACTTGCAACATACAGAGAACAAACCCTCTCCATATCGTGTTTTCCCTAGAACACTATGACTTCATGTCCCGGTTGGCCGATTCCCAATCATCTGAGAGCTCCCTGTTACCCTCCATGGGCAGCCTGAGAGCCGCCTACCAGACGTCCACACTTGGCCAGTGGAGCTGCCTGGTGTAACAGTCGTACACGTAGTCACACGATGGCCAGCAGGGCCGTCCACTGGTGCCCTGGTACGTGGGCCACGTCTGCACACGTGGTGTCCTGACTGCCGGTGTCTGCTTGCAGCTCGTGCACAAGACTGCCCAGATGAACTCATAAGTGAATACTTTAAAGGAGTTTAAAACAAAGTACAAGCCAGTTCTAGAAGGTTGCAGACAGATTCATCAGCGAGACATGGGATGAGCCATTTAAGACATGAGGACCACTGCTAAACCCCCCTCATCTGTGGGCATCCACACTGCTGTTTTTGTTGTTGTTTAGTTGTTTCAGTCATTTCCAACTCTTTTGCGACCCAATGGACTGTAGCCCGCCAGGCTCCTCTGTCCACGGGATTCTCCAGGCAAGAAGACTGCAGCCAGTTGCCGTTTCCTCCTCCAGGGGATCTTCTTGACTCAGAAATGAAACCTGCATCTCCTGCTCTCCTGCACTGGCAGGCATATTCTTTAGCACTGAGCCACCGGGGAACCCTTGAGCATCCATGCTGTCCTACAAAATAATGTTGGTGCCATTGGAAAAATAGACACAAAAACAGTGTGTGTGTGTGTGTGTGTGTGTGTGTGTGTGTGTGTGGTGTACATGCACACTTATATGTACACACATATTCGTATAGGTGCAAGCATGGGAGGGGTAAGATATTTGTTCTCATCTCACATGTGGTACCACTGAGCATGCACACACACACACAGAACATGAGGAAGACACAGTCAACACTGAGGTGCAGGAACCACCCTGATGCGCAACTTTCAAAGAAAAATGTCGGGGTCCTCTGGCCCAGCTCCTGGGTTTGCACTGGAAGACTCCGTGGTGCCTCCTGCGGCGGGCAGGCGGAAGGGCTGGGACTATCTAGGCTTCATCCTGACCCTCCTCCAGAGTTGCATCCCCCACACCTCAATATTTCGAGACAGATTCTAGGGAGGCGTGACAAAAGCTGAAAATGACAACAGCATATGGGTGGTTTCAGAGGCCAAGGAATCAGACCTCGGGCTTGATCTGTCTGACCTTACCTATCTTATTCTAAGTGACCTACTAACAGTGTACACGTCCTCAGCTTCAGGCAGCCTCCCTCTACACGATGGAGAAAGGAGCAGGACCACGATCGAAATTAAATGACATAATACGAGTGTAGTGAGCCAGCATATGCTAAATCCAGTCACTCTACAAATACTTATTGAGCACCGAATATTTTCCGGGGAATGTTCCAGGCACGCCATGGACAGCAATGAACAAAACAGACAAAACCCCTGTCCCCAAGGAGCTTAAATTCCAGAGACAATGTCCACCACTATCCCTGCTGTGATTATATTAGATGCTGGCATTTGCAAAGGTACATTGAGAAGAATGCCACACGATATTTTACAACAACTAAATCTGTCCCTTAAACGTGTGTCTTATTATCTAGTGCGCCCAGTTGCAGAATTAACTTTGGAGACATCGTCATAAAGAAATGCACTTTGGCAGCAGGCTTTCTCCCTCTGGCCCACCCTCATCTCCTTCCCCAGGGAAGGGCACAAGATGACACAGCTGGGGAGCAGTTGTAAAGAGACGGGAATTTGCTAAAACCAGGTCTGCAGAAAACCCTGACTCCCTAGGTCGATGACCCCAGGGAAGGCTACAGGGAAGAATCTGTGACACCCCTGTCACGTGGGGAGGAGCCAAGACACGTCGACAGCCTCGGGACACCAGCAAGGCCCACTGGCGACAACCAGCGTGGCCAGTGGTGACGACCAGCAGCGCCACTGGGCGATGGTCAGCAGGGCCGCTGGGTGACAACCAGCGTTCACAGGGCTTAGCACACGCACACTGTGCATCACCCAGAGCTTCTCCATTAGACACAGACACAGGCGCCAGAAAGAGGACTCCGAAGAGAGTACATCAATATCAGCATCGCAGCAGGGAGAACAGTCTTCTAACTGAAAATAAAAGCGCTGGTGTCAAAGGACTCGGGATGCTGGAACAGACCCTGAAGGAAGCCGAGCAGTTGCCCCACTCTCCATGGCGAAGGCAAGAGCAGACTGCAGATGGACTGTGTGGAGGCAAAGAAGAAAGGGCACGTGAAATAAACTGCAAGATGGATTTTTTGCTTCAATCCTGATAACATTTTTTCCATCACACAATGAAATTATTACATCCACGGGATGCATAATAAAATATTTTATATGAAGTTAATGTTGCTAACTGCTTTAGTTTTCAAAATATTCCCACTCTGCTGTGAGATCCATTACCTGGAGGACCTTTCTAGTTATTTTTTCTTTCTCCTTGAACTGTCTGGAAATCAGCAGGTGCTCAAAATAAGCATTTACTGGAGAAATAAACCAACCAGTGAACAATGGGAGAAACGGGCTCATGAACTCTGAGAGTAAATGAACCCTCAGACCAGCCTCGATTTACGGCGGGGAAAGCTAATATTCATGGGAAAATGAGACCCCTCGAAGGATTCAGGGCTGGTCAGTTTGGGGGTTGAGATTAAATCCACCCCAGTGTCTTTTGCCCAACAGTACAGTGCACAAGCTGGGGTCACCCGGGAAAGTCCCTGAGAAATAATGCTGAGAGTCAGTGACTCAGCCCTGCATGTTAAGACGCCGGGCAGCTTGTACGTTTCATATGAACATTTTATTTCCTGTTTACTCCCCACGTGGTTCCAGGAGGATTCAAGGCAGTTTGATGCGGGCTTGGGAAGGCGCCCAGATGACACCTCCCGCGGGATAACACACAGACAGCACCTGCCAGCACAAGATGCGGAGGGCGGACCACCAGCTCTCGGCAACAGAAAATCCTGGGGTGCTGGGGCTTAACGCCGTCATCACCCAAAAGGGAAGGAAACTAACAATTACCAATATCATCGCCAGCAGTAAAAGCAGTTTTGCAATAGACGAAACCTTTCCACGTGCTGGGTCTCCTAAGAAAACGAAGGAAAAGACAGTGCCTTCCAACATGAGACCTAAAACTCATCCAAAAACTCATCATAAGATCACAACTTCTCCTTCGAGTGCTTTATGACTGGCAAACATGAAGAGAAAAAATATTTTCACTGATATCCTTGAAGTAAGTTTATAGAAAAGTGTGTGTGTAAATATGTCATATTTAACACACACGTTAATGGAAATATCAAGAACCGTTCTCTGAATGCATGTTGGGAACCAACCAACTAGCACCAAAACACACTAATGCAGCCCATCTCCTAAACAAAAGATACAGAGTTTAATGGGGGGAAACCCTCTCGAGCAACCACACAAAAGCCCTGGCAAAGCAGCTACTATTCCCAGAGCACTGCCACCACCCCATCATCCGGAACTACATCTATCATGTCTTACTAGATTTTGGAGCAACTGTCCTCTGAAGAGTGCAAGATCCTGCAAAATAAGGTTTGCAAGTGTGCATGAATTTTATGAGGAGCATGGAATTGGGTGGGGGAGGGGTGGGGGGGAGGGGTGGGGGAGGGGTGGTGGGGGAGCAGGATGGGGGAGGAGGATGGGGGAGGGGAATGGCAGAGGACAGCTCCAGGAAGAAGCCCCAGGACAGAGTGAGGGGTGACACCAGCCCAGAACTCAGAACCGAGGAGGCTGCTCCAGGCCACGGGGCATGTGTGGTTCCCAGAACAGGCAGGTCTGTGAGACAGATCCACAATCTCTCCCCTCTACTCCAAAGTCCAAACAGCTCTGAGAATTTAGGGGTTTCTCCTCACTTGGTTATGCGAAGTCTAGCCTGACCTGACCTCACTGGCAGGAAAAACCCAACCTAAGTGTACGAGGTCTCCATTTACTCACCCTGAGCACTGTTAATATGCACACAGTTCAGAAAATCCACGTATCATTAAGCTGAAGACGCTGTAAAATAACACAGTGCAGGCACTGAACTTCTTTTCAGAAATCTGAAAAATTCTGCCTTCCAAAACCTCCAGGATTTCAGGTGAAGGACTGTGGGTCCTCCCTTGAGCCTCTCACTGCTGCCTGGAGTCACTGCTGTCTGGGTGAGGGGGACAGGTCATATCAGGGCTCCCCTTATGGTTTACCTGGAGTCCAGTATATACCTGACTCCTGAGAAGCCGTGACCAGAAAACTCACTTCCAACAGGCAGAATTGCCCACTTGGAGGAAAGGTTTCATACCCTCAGAAACACCTAACAAATGAACAAATTCTTTTTTAAAAATGATGATAAATTAAGGGAAGCCTAACTCCCAAATTGGGCTTCAATGCAAAGAAATAGAGGAAAACAACAGCATGGGAGAGACTAGAGATCTCCTCAAGAAAATTAGAGATACCAAGGGAACATTTCATGCAAAGATGGGCTCAATAAAGGACAGAAATGGTATGGACCTAACAGAAGCAGAAGATATTAAGAGGTGGCAAGAATACACAGAAGAACTGTACAAAAAAGATCTTCAAGACCAAGATAATCAAAATGGTGTGATCACTCACCTAGAGCCAGACATCCTGGAATGTGAAGTCAAGTGGGCCTTAGAAAGCATCACTACGAACAAAGCTAGTGGAGGTGATGGAATTCCAGTTGAGCTATTTCAAATCCTGAAAGATGATGCTTTGAAAGTTCTGAGCTCAATATGCCAGCAAATTTGGAAAACTCAGCAGTGGCCACAGGACTGGAAAAGGTCAGTTTTCATTCCAATCCCAAAGAAAGGCAATGCAAAAGAATGCTCAAACTACCGCACAATTGCACTCATCTCACACGCTAGTAAAGTAATGCTCAAAATTCTCCAAGCCAGGCTTCAGCAGTACATGAACCGTGAACTTCCAGATGTTGAAGCTGGTTTTAGAAAAGGCAGAGGAACCAGAGATCAAATTGCCAACATACGCTGGATCATGGAGAAAGCAAGAGAGTTCCAGAAAAACATCTATTTCTGCTTTATTGACTATGCCAAAGCCTTTGACTGTGTGGATCACAATAAACTGTGGAAAATTCTGAAAGAAATGGGAATACCAGACCACCTGACCTGCCTCTTGAGAAACCTATATGCAGGTCAGGAAGAAACAGTTCAAACTGGACATGGAACAACAGATTGGTTCCAAATAGGAAAAGGAGTACATCAAGGCTGTATATTGTTACCCTGCTTATTTAACTTATATGCAGAGTACATCATGAGAAACGCTGGGCTGGAAGAAGCACAAGCTGGAATCAAGATTGCCAGGAGAAATATCAATAACCTCAGATATGCAAATGACACCACCCTTATGGCAGAAAGTGAAGAGGAACTGAAAAGCCTCTTGATGAAAGTGAAAGAGGAGAATGAAAAAGTTGGCTTAAAGCTCAACATTCAGAAAACTAAGATCATGGCATCTGGTCCCATCACTTCATGGCAAATAGATGGGGAAACAGTGGAAACAGTGTCAGACTTTATTTTGGGGGGCTCCAAAATCACTGCAGATGGTGATTGCAGCCATGAAATTAAAAGACGCTTGCTCCTTGGAAGGAAAGTTATGATCAACCTAGATAGTATATTCAAAAGCAGAGACATTACTTTGCCGACTAAGGTCCATCTAGTCAAGGCTATGGTTTTTCCTGTGGTCATGTACGGATGTGAGAGTTGGACTGTGAAGAAGGCTGAGTGCCGAAGAACTGATGCTTTTGAACTGTGATGTTGGAGAAGTCTCTTGAGAGTCCCTTGGACTGCAAAGAGATCCAACCAGTCCATTCTGAAGGAGATCAGCCCTGGGATTTCTCTGGAAGGAATGATGCTAAAGCTGAAACTCCAGTACTTTGGCCACCTCATGCAAAGAGTTGACTCATTGGAAAAGACTCTGATGCTGGGAGGGATTGGGGGCAGGAGGAGAAGGGGACGACCGAGGATGGGATGGCTGGATGGCATCACTGACTCGACGGACGTGAGTCTGAGTGAACTCCGGGAGTTGGTGATGATGGACAGGGAGGCCTGGCGTGCTGCGATTCATGGGGTCACAAAGAGTCGGACACGACTGAGCGACTGAACTGAACTGAACTGAAGCTAACATGAAGAAGTATGCTAGATGCTGTTACACATACGCCCAGTTCCCAAAGACGCCAGTAGGGTAAAGACTGAAAGGAAGCAAAACTGAAAGAAGATAAAAACAGGAGAGCTGGGTTCAATCCCTGGGTGGGGAAGATCCCCTGGAGAAGAGAATGGCTACCCACTCCAGTATTCTTGCCTGGAGAATCCCAAGGACAGAGGAGACTGGCAGGCTACAGTCCCTTGGGTTGCAAAGAATCGGACACGACCGAGCGGCTTTCACTCAGCTCCCAAATTAAACTAATTTTATTTATTTTTAAAATTAATTTAATTTAATTGGAGGATAATTACTTCACAATACCGTGATGGCGTCTGCCATACATCAATACGAATCGGCCACAGGTACACGTGTCCCCCCATCCTGAACACCCCTCCCACCTCCCTCTGCACCCTAAATTAGTTTTAGACTTTCCAAAATACACACTAAAGATCTCTCAGCTACATGATCTAAATATCCACCAGCAAAATCCACTAAATAAACCATCCAGGTAGTCTGAATTACTGAAGATACTCTTCTGTGATACACAGATGCCTAAAACGTGGCTTCGTGACTGTTAATTCCCTGTATGGATACATTTCAAACCCAACAGAGAAACAAAGGAAATATTCCTACTTGGACGGTTCACAAACGATGGGCATCTGATCGAAATTATGAAAAAAACATTGTAATATGCATTTTTTTTCCCTCGCTAGGGGTAGTTTTTGGAGTCTTGTGAATATCTAAAGCTTGGGGTGCAGGCCGGTGGTATGGCCACACGTTAGATGCTGCGCTAGCTACACCGAGAATTGTCCCCCCAATGTCAGCAGCGTTTCAGAGAGACTCAAATTGCCCCAGGTCAGGGGAGGTGACATACGTGTGATCAGAAGGACCCCAGGAGGCATGGGGGCTCAGCAGGGACAGAGCATGGCGGTGGCAGGTGAGACTTGGAGTCCACTCCACGCTGAGCAGCCAGAGCTCCCATGGGAAGGGGAGCAGCCGATGACCACATGGCCCTCGCTCGGGACCCACCAGGACAGAGCACCATCTCACAGCAGGGCACCGGCTGCCAACCCCTAAACACCGTTGGGCTGGCCTCCAACCTGGGCCACATGCTGAACAGCTGGGGTTTGGTTCTCCCACCAGAGAACTGAGGTCTGCTCTTCTTAACCTGGTTTCTTGAAATACTATAAACCACCGGGCTTGCTGCCCACCCCCTGGCGGCCCTTATTTGAGTCCCTCTGCGCAGCACAGAGTGCAAGGGGTGAGACAGTGTTTGAGGGGTATTTTCAAGTTTCCTAGTCAATGAATTTTCCACCCGCCCCTTTGTTTCTTCTTTCTCGGAGCAGCCCAGAAGGGGCAGCGCTTCCCCAACAACTGGCAGGGCAGTCAGGGGACCTGGTTGGGGAAGAGAGGACGCCTCTTTAATTAGGCACACATGATGTGTTCAACCACTAAGGTCATACCTGCGTGTGGTGACTGACAACTTTTCAGCTTGATTCAAAGCAAACAGCTGCTGGTTTGATTGCCTAGCAACTAAAAAATGACGGATGACCCTTAAGATGGATAACTCCCATAAATCACCTCATTCAAACGCTCCAAGAAAAAAAATTTAAAAAACAATGGTTTTCATGACATTTGCCGCACTCCGTAATGTGCCGTGATAAATTCGGCCTCCTTCTGGATGCTCGGTCGTGTCTGCTGAAGTTCGGGCACCTCTGCTCCCGTTTTCTGTCTTCCTGGGAACTGCAGTCCCCTCTGTTAGGTGTGTGCACGTGAGCAAGCTGCCTGGTCAGAAACTTGAGCTCCTGAGCGCCCACCCATCACTACAAGGCAGTGGGGGGCTGTGCTGAACCCACCCCCACCCACAGCTTTTCATCAGGAAGCGGTGGTCCTATATCACCAAGATGGCAGAGGACCCCATGCATTAATAATGGTTACAATATATTTAGTGTAATGACTTGACCTCAGCCAGCATCACGGACGCCATGATTCATATGAATTTGATAGACTACTTCCTGTTTGCAGATATTTCATAGGTTCCTAAAAGGCCAAGAATGTGCTTTTAACTTGCAAATAAACACAGACCTGTTCACCCACGAGACGGATGGGAGATCTTGGTATTTATAATACCCACATCACCACAGTCCTGAGTTCGCCGACCGGTAGACGCCCATCCTTATTTTCCCAGGTGTGAGTTCACCCTTTCCTACCTAACATTCGAGAGCGGGTGCCAGGGATTCATTTCACCCTCTTTCCTTGTCCCTCTCTTTGCTAGCCTGGATTTCAGTTTTCTGTTTTTAAGCTGTGTCGATAGTATAAAGAAGGCCGCTCCCAAGAGAGCCTTCCCACCACGGATGGGGGTTAGCAGTCTGAAATAGACAAAAAGGTGCCTGTTTTCCGAATCCCCTCCCATCCCCGCACGCGGGTCCACTCAGCCTGCTGGACGTGGCGGCTGCCCACGCCCCGGTCCTCTGGAGCCAGGCCTTGCTCACCGAGGTGTTCCGTCATTCAACAACACGATGTGCTGGGCACAGAAGGAAGGAGACCCGCTGTCCTGCCCTCAGGAAGCCCAGGGTCCCCGGGGACACAGGAGCAACTTTATGAACAGAAGCAAGCACTTGGGGTCCCACAGCCTGGCCTGTGCCAGGGCCCTCTGACAGCTGATTAGCTTCCAGTGCTGAAAAGGAAGAATTACTTTTTCTTCAGGGCACCGCACAATTGCAAGCAACTGTCTACGGTTAAATCCCAAAGCGGCGGGGAGGGTAGGCAATCCAAGGGACAGACTAGGCACCAGAGCTGCTTTGTGGCCTGTGAAGGCGGCCCGCTGTGGGTCCGTGGGACCCAGCTCCACGGAGCGCGTCTGCTCCGGCCCCACGTCAGGAGGGCTGGCACGGCACACCTCCCCGGCTGGGCTGACCCTCTCTTACTTTCAGGAGCTTCTCTACCCACGGCTGGCACCCACTCCCCTGAAACGGAAGAGAGAAATCAGACAACATTAGCAACAAGTAAAATGATTGAGGGTCAAAAGAGCCACGCCCCAGGCAGGCGAGGTATCGGTCTGGCACGTAGAGCGACTCATCGTAAATGAAGCAAGTCTCCCTGCCCTCGGGTGGTTGAGTTGACACATGAACTTCTGGGATCCCCCAAGGAAGGAATCACTAACTCCCTGGGATGCCCAGGGCTACTGTTTTGTAAGAACGGAGACAGGAGAGCCAGTCCTTGGAAGTTTCCACTTTGGACGCCCTGACGCCCGGCGGAAAGGTCTGAGAGCCCTCGAACGAGCCAGTAGCAGAAGCTGCGCCACAGTGATCAGGCGAGAAAGGGAAAGGCTGGTATTAATTAGCTCGTCGAGACGCCTTCCGTTGCATACGCTCCCACCTTTAGGCACCTGGAGATATCTGAGCATTCTCCCCCAAATCTTCCTGCTCCTGACACACCAGCGTTCCGGCTTTGTCTGTCTTCCTAAATATAAATGGCCACTCTCTGCAGCACTTAGGAGAGGCGAGCTGGCTTCAAATAAATAGCATCTTAACAGTTTCCCTGATAGTGGCAGGCTCGGGGGTGCATCTCCGCCCCTAATACCACCAGGTCCTTACAGGGATGAGAGACCTGGAATCTGGCCTTTAAGGCGTGTCTACAGGGCCACGGGCTGGGCTGCCTGGCTTTCTCAGGACTTCTGACCATCCTGGAACTCTCCAGGGGAGGACGCGGGGCGGGACTCCGCTCAACAGGACAATCCAGTGTGCTGTCCCTTTAAAACCGAAATGCTTGTTTCCTCTCTGTAAGAAAAGTAAATCACGCTATAGTGAGTTGAGCTTTGAAAAAAACATCCATCCATTAAAGTTCATGGATTCACATTTCCAGATTGTCCCTCCCCTGGCTGGGTCTCAAGTTACAGCCTTGTACAACCCAAGTCTAAATAATATTCACCATGATAAATGGCACCATAACTCCGATATCCACAATCAATCTTTGCTTTAAAGATACATCCATCTTCAATAATGTTGATGGGGATTCTGTAAAATGGGAAACGTGACTGTTTTCCCGACCTCGTGACGGTGGGGAAGGAAGCTCTGAGTGATGGCTGTCAGCTCACATCTGGCTGCAAAAATAAATTAGCCTTATGCAGACAAATGAAAGGGCCAGCTCTGCCTAGAAAACAGCCACTCCTGAGCAATGGCTAATTTATAGGACTTCTTTCTGGAAAGTTCCTGGCGGAGGCAACAGTCTGCTTAGCTATCTCTTTAAATGATATCTGAAGCTGTAAATAACTTCAGTCCTAGGACGACACAAAGTACAACAGGGGCAGTGATGGGAGAAATAGTAACTTTTCTCATGTTCCCACACAGGATTAAAATGCAAAACTCTTCCCTTCAAGGAGGAAAAAACATATTTTTTTTTCTTTTAACTAAGTGCTTTTATATTTTAACACTGCGCTCCCCTCTGGTGGATATTTTTTTTTCCCTTTTCCTCTTTTTTTTTGGTTGTTTTGGGGTAGTTTCAGGACTCATAGGAAAAGTATGCAACCTGGGGGGTAAGGGTAGCCTTTTCTTTTCCTCCTCGAAAAATATCCTTTTGAGCAAGAGTGACACCCGAACCCCATCACTGTCTCCGTGCGGGTGAGGATGGGGTTACAGATTCTAAGCAACAGAGAAAGAGAAGAAACAACTATTGGGTTTTAGTAGGTGGTGTCAAAAATAGACTAGAGTAAAACAGTCATTAGGCAGACCCTAAAATACTTAGAAGACGGAATTTTTACCCGGGGGGAGCTGGGGGCCGACTTTTTTAATACAAGGGAGATTCTTCCTGTTTCTGACCCTGTCACACTTGAGAAAACTTAGGGCTCGAATTCTTGAAAGTCATGAGAAAGTGGGGAGAGAAAGGAGACACGACACTCCGGGGGGTGCACCCACACAGCGATGCGGGGGGGTCCCAGGCTGGACCACGCGCCCTCGGGGCTCTTGGAGCCTCTGCAGCTGGACTCTGCAGGGCTGCTGCAGGCTGAGGTGCCGAGGGTTAATGCTGGGGAGGCTGAAGGACTTACAGTAAGCTGTGAAGACAGAAGCATCCCAGCCTTTCCTGGCAAGGGGCTCACAGAGGGTAGGGGGGGACTGCAGAATGAACTCTCGCAGGCTTTGTCGGCAGCCTTTCCCAAGGCCCAGCCTGGCCCCTTTGATGAATGGCACATGTCATTCTGTCACGGGCTGACAGTGCAGCTGGGAGGCCTGCTGATGTATGGCTTCAGTGAAAAGGAAATCAACTTTTTGGCACCGAGCGAGCCTGTACCCTGTATGAGGATTTTGTTTCTCAAAAAGTGAAAGATAGACTTAGGATTAAAAAAAAAAAAAAAGTTGAAAAACAGATTGAACGACAGCTTACACTTAACATAAATTAACTAGTAATGGCGAAATGTGCTAGCCTGTGATAAATAAAAGCTACATTAGTCAATTATTAATCACACTCTAACTTGTAGCCAGAACCCATGACTTAAATCTGGGGCCTGAGCTGCCTTACAAACAGATAAGACAGTGCCTGATAGATGTCTTCCAGAGGGTAATCAGAAGGGAACCAAAGACCCAGTGGGCTCACCAGTGGGAACGGTGGAAGGTTCCAGAAGAATGGGAGTGGGGTAGTGGGGAGCAGAGAGAGATCCATTCCTAGGAGACGGACGATCTACTGATTGCATAAGGAAAACTAAACGTAACAACAGCTACATCCAAATACTTTCTCCCCTTTCACATCTTCTGCGGTCTGAATATCGAAGACATTTATACACTGCGAGCAAACATTTACATCTGTGTCTAGAATTTTGCCTTGAAAATATGTTGCTAGTTTTGTGTACAGGCACACACACACACCCCCTCCTCTTACTACTGAGTCGCATCTTTTACAGCTGATCCCCTTTTATAGGGATCTTCCTAAAGATAGCACTTATTTCTAAACTAAATTGTTTAGCACAGGCCATAATTTAAGCCTCACGT
Organism: Ovis aries; assembly: GCF_016772045.2. Classification (NCBI taxonomy): domain Eukaryota; kingdom Metazoa; phylum Chordata; class Mammalia; order Artiodactyla; family Bovidae; genus Ovis; species Ovis aries. The sequence continues at coordinate 3,656,561 of NC_056076.1, forward strand.
TTTACCAAATGAACTGACATTTGACATTCATGCAGAGCAAGCCTGCCTCTCAACCAAGTGGCTCTTGTGTGGCTGAATTCTAAACAACTCATGCCAAAAACAACCCCACGGAGAACCCGTCCTCAGAGAACCTGAGGCTTGGAGGGCCCCCTCTTCCTGCTAACGCACAGCAGTGAGCCAAGCCCAGTAGCAGGATGGGTGTCGGTGAAGGGCTCTGGGCTGCCCACACGGGATATGCCCTGCCAGGAGCCCCTTCCCCTCATGATGCCTGGATGGTCGGCTACGTTTCCATGGGATGTACGTTTCTGTAGGATCCCCATTCCATGGGCCCAAGAGACCTGCTGAGGTTTCGAGGCCCCTTCCAACGTTCAGAGTGGCACGCTGAGGTGGTGGACGCAGGAGGGGCCCACTCGCCATTGGGAAAGTCACGTTTACACCTTCACAGGAGGAACCATTAGAAGCCACACACCTCCAACAACATCCCTGTGGGCTCTAGAGCTTCACTCACCTAGTGCCCCAGCTTGCTTGCACACAGTAGGTGGTCAGGAAACACCTGCTGAATTCAACTCAAAACACCCCATATTTCCGTAACAAAGGCAAGTCAGCCGTTTTGCTTTGAAAAGCACAGTCAGTGGTGTTTCCAGCCTCCCCTTCCAAGATTTCAGATGCAGGGCACCCAGGAAGCTTTTCCCAAAGTCCTAGGCCCCCATCATCACAGCGGTCACCTCAAATAGTCACTCCCAAGAGGTCCACCTGGTCCAGACGTCGAGGCCTCCTGTGCGGGGACCACTGCCATTCGCCTTGACACCAAAGCTGGCAGAAAGCCGGAAGTTGTTGATTTCAGCTTACTTCCAGTGTTATGAGCAAAAATAAACTCAACTTTTACCAAACACAAATTCTCTGTGCACAACCAGCTTCAAAAAAAAAAAAAAACAAGGGGGACAGCTGTTGCTTCATGGCAGCCATGTGCTCCAAGTCAGGAGGTAAGATCAGTTAAGGGGATGGCAGGGCTGTAGACTAGCATGGCCCTGATGGGGGGTGGGGAGGGGCATAATCCAAACCCTTCATTTATAGGGAGGAAACTGAGGCTCAAGGAAGATCATAAAAAAAAAAATCAGTGAAAGAACAAAGACCCAGGCCCCTGCCCACATCCAGCGCTTCCCTCGGTGTGCAACGTCGGCTCAAGAATCAATTTACAGTCAACCTTCTGCATTTAAACATGTACAATTAACAGGCAGGCTCCAAATCAAGTCAAAATGTTTAAAATTGCCCTGAACACCAATGGTTCCTTCTGTGGCTATAAATAAGAGCATGAGGGGGGAAAATCATACATTAAAACACAGGCTGATGTTTAAACTTCTCCCTTCCTCCAGCTGAAATATAATTTTTCTTTAGTCCATAAAAAATTCAGATAGTGTGCAGAATGTTTATATATTACCAAGGTCCCTCTTTAAAAGGTTTATACTTTTACTTTATGACCTGTCCTTGATTTGACACTTCCGCTCATCAGAAAGGGATTTATAAAATAATCCTGAAGGTGAGGAACACACATGTGTCAGGGACTAGCTGGGTTTCACGACACGAAATTTAAGAAGAGAAAGAAATCCTGTTAAGCTCTCTTTAGTCACCAATAGACATCAAAGGTAATAATTAAAGAAGACAGACGTCATAAAACATAAATTTATGTCTCTTTTAATAATGCACAAGCACCATAGTGTGTAAAACATCTATTAGGTTGAAAGAACATGAAAACGTTCCAATAAGAAAAATCTATGTTTTGTTTGGGGGTATTTTCCTTTCCTTTAAAAAAAAAAAAAAGTGAGGATCTTTTTTTTTTTTTTAACAAGTTTAAACCGAAGTCTTTCAAAACCTTTGCCATCTGTGGGTACATGAACTATGAATGACCCCGAATGATTTGCACTCTGCTCAGAATCCCTTAGAAAGCTCGGGAAAAAGTATCATTAAGAATGACTGATGACTGTCAGTCAGGGTTGACCTCACCCAGGCTTTGGTCTCTGCCTCAGTAATAAGCCGTCCTTTATTAGTACCAACACTCCATAAAAGGGGTGTGTTTAGTCACAGGATGGCGGCCTTCTCATGCCCACCGCTTCTCTCGGAAAGATTGATTAGTGCTCATCTTTACTGCCTTCCCAGCACATCCAGGGCATGGCTGCAGAGACTCGGGCCTGCAAGCCACAGACTGGAGTCAGGAGGTGGGAAAAAAGCCTCGAAAGAGGGTTGGTTGGGGGAGGGAGGGTCATTTTTTTGTTGTTGTTTTTTAAGGAATCTGCCTTTCAGAAACAACCCAACCACAAAACCATATGTGTATTTGATTCCAGGGCCTGGACAGAAAGGCTGGGGAGAAAAAAAAAAAAAGTGACTGTAGAAAGGGGGACTGAAGGAGCCACTTAAGTGTTAACTGGTCTTGAAAACAGAAGGGGAGCCTGGCCTGCAACTCTCTCTCTGGAATCAGCGGTTCCCAGCAAATCAATGAGGAGCCTGCCTGCAGAATCAGGGCTCCTAACCAGCCTGACATCAAAACACAAAGATGTAATTATTACCCATTAAAACTGAACATGTGTGAAACTAAGAAAAAAAAAAAAATCTTCCCTCTACGAGTGCATAAAAATCCATCTCCTGCTTTTGTATTAAACTACTAAATTATTTTTAAGAAGCAATTGCTATAGAAACAGACAAATGGATTTATACATATATAAAATCTCCACGTATGCTTGCATCCCCTGGACCACCTCAACTCTTGTGGAGATGACTCGGGGCCCTGGCTTCCCAGGAGGAAAGATGGAGGCGTAGATGTATGATTATCTTTGTCATCACCCCTGCCACCGTCATGAGATACTGGGTCCTGGCACACCAGGAGGACCGGGGGGAGGTGGGGGGCGGCTGCCATCCAATACTTTGAGCAGGTGTTCCGCAGAACAAATGGAAAGGGTGCATCCCAGGCGATCTCCTCCATTCCAAATACGTCTATAAACAAATTTAGCTCAGAGGGTGATTAATTTGCAGAAACCCTTTGGGAATCAGCCAGACTCTCAGTAGTCTAATGCCTTCAGCCAGCTACTCCCAGAAATTTAGCCAAACACCACAACAAGCTCCGACTTTCAGAAAAGTGCCTGAGAACCTGGGGATTCGGTTCCCATGTGCACTGCACCTATTGGAATTGAATGTTTCCACCAAAAAAAAAAAAAAAAAAAAAAAGCCTCTGAGACCAGCCCTGAGCATCTCCTCTTGGGTGACTCGGAATGAGGCGGGGGGGAGAGGGACCCAGGCTTCCCACCCCCATCCCCGCCAGGCTGGGCACGGGTAGGTGTCAGGGCATTGAACCTGAACTGCCGGAGGGTCTGGACCATCCCTTCACCCCGTGACACCAGCTCCGGGAACTCGGCCTGGAAAGGGGAGGAGCTGAAGAGAGACAGACAAGGCCCTTTTGTGATCACCGCAGTTCCAAGTTGGTTTTCCCTGAGAGCTTTTGAGACACTCGTTTTCCCAGTTCATGAAAAGTGGGGGCAAACAGGTTCAAATATCGCCTCTACACATCTCCCAACTTGCCTACGTATGAGATGCATTTTCCTTTCTTTTTCTAAAATAAATTCTTGTTCTCAATTTTAAAGGGACAAAATAATGCAAACTCAAGACCTGCTGGATACAGTAAGGCAACTCTGCTCCTGCACAAAATAATACAAGGCCAGGTAGCACCCTCCCAATGCTCACAACCACGGCAAACCACAGATGGAAAACTCAGACCTCCGTGGGCTGCTTCCTTTCAACCCCCCACCCCCCCGACCAAGGACTGTTTTCATAAATATTATTAGTGTTTCACGTGTGATGCAGTGAGTACTAACCATCTGAGTTACCTCCTGGCTGACTTAGAATATTTACTAGAATGTTTATTTCTGATTACCTTCTGGAGATACCGCAGTTTCCTTCTAATTATTTTTAATTTAAAAAAAAAATATATATATATATATATTCTCAAAGTTTGAGGGGCAGTGCAGGGAGATTTCTGCACAGCAGAGCGACGCTCAGGCATGGTTTATGTTCGCATTATTTGTCTGCATTTGGCTTTTCTGAATGCCAGCACCTTCCCAGGTAACAATAAAGCTTAGCAGGAAAAAACAGACATGTTTTACTGTTATTTTCATGTAGCTAAGAACTGAAGCAGGGCCGGCTCTTATAGAGTATTACACAGTTTACTGCATTAATAATAGGATGGCCCACTGCTGTGACACATTCTGTACTTGAAATAAATATTAGTCACGATACTTGCGTTTTAAATCCATATATTTTAAGGCTGTGCTGTAACAATGACACAGGCACCAGGGATGACTTGCCAATCAGGCGTATTAACCATTTTGAAAAGAGCCTTCACTTCGGTTCAGCGTTCATTGGTATGTCTTGCTATGAATCTTGCAGCTGGCTTTTAAAAATAGTAAAATGTAATAAATACAGGTTTCTGAAAAGTTCACATTCCCAAGTCAGAATGTATACTGACCTTCACTGCTGATTTAATTTATTTCATCATCTGATCTTGCTGAAGATGCACTTTACTTTGAACTCAAAAACTGAGGCTATTTTTTACAACCAAATTTTCTAAACCTCGATGCAGTCCCAGCTCATCACTCCCTCCTATATATCCACGCCTTCAAGCAAGATTTAGAGTGGAATTTATAAGCATGTATGTACTTGACCTATATTTACCATATGCTAATTTCCTCCAGAAAGGAGCTGCTGCAGGACACACCTTTTAAGACTGCAGCTAGCAAGTCGAGGCAGAAATGCCCATATTTCAAATCTGGAAACGCACCTCGGGTTCAATACGTATGGTTACCAGCGGCCCTGCTGGGAGCAGCAATTGCAGGCCTGGGGAGCGGCCCCGTGACGGTGGCTTGGAGGGATTCGACTTGGCTATTTTCCTGCAGGATGTGCCGCGATCGCGAGAATAGGCAAATCCTGGATTACATTTTGCCGAGAAAACAGAGGTGGTCAAATCTATAATCGTGCCATTGATTCTCAACTTCCTCCCTTCCAAAACAACAGACAGATCCTTGTCCGAGTTGGCGCAGAATTTCAGAAAGACACAATGGACAGAGAAAGGGAAAAATGTCTATCATCTCCAAAACCTGCTTACTGTAGCAGCAGCAGCGTGTGGACGAACAACAGAAGCAGCCAGCACCCGGAAAACACGCACGGGGCAGGCAGGCGGGGAGCCCGGGCCCTCCCAGGGAAGCCCGAGTGAGGGGAGCATCCAAGGCGAGATCCGACCTCAGCGCCTGAGTTTGTACTGGGAAACAATGCATCCTCTCAACAATTTAACGCCAATTAAAACAGAAATCCAATCCAGATATTCCCTAACCAGCAAAGCCAAGCAGGTGACTGAAAGGAGGACGCACCAACCCAGGACTGTGCCCCAGACCCCTCCCTAAAAATGATCCTCTTCCCCTTGCCTGACAATAACCATTAAAAATGGTAACTGGAGGCCTCTTTATTCCAATTGTCAGTAAGCAGCTCTGTTGGGTTTTTACAAGTACATAAATTTAACAATATATTTCTCCAATTAAACTGTAAGAAAGAGTTGGTTCAGCTGCTTATCTATACACATTTCACAAGTTTCTATGATTCCTAAGAAAATAGACATGCAAAAAAAAAAAAAAACCTCATCGTTTTTCTTTTTTTTTTTAAGTCGCTGTCAACTATTGCTTTATCCATACGTAGAACCCAGTGTTTTAAATGCAGAAGGACCCTGCCTGCAAGCGTAGATTTTCATGCTTCCCTAAGGCTTCTCTGGTAGGAAATATTAACAAACTGGATTTTAAAATGTAGCCAAGTTCTTGTGTGTGCAGTTTACTGTGCAGTGTGTGAGGCCCCTGACTCCAGATAGTACTAAGGTTTTTAAATTTCAGCATGGGTTACACAAACAGTTGGACCGGTTGGCATCACAACAGACCTGAGATGTGCTCTTTCCCTTATGACAGTGGACAGATTACAAGTATTCTCCCATCTCCAGGTATGTGGGCAAGGGTGTGGTACACATCTATAGCATATAGGAACCACATAACACAGCACACTTACACACGCGTGTGACCAGATCACGTGTGCAGACAATGGTCACCCCACCACTGATTTCATTATTAGAAAAATTTCTAGCTAGGAGGACTGTATCAAATATCACTGCTTGGAAAGGGTTTTTGCATTCTTAAAGAATACTGGGTTATTCTTTCTCCCCGCGCCCCCTGCCCACCCCACCGGCTAAAAAAAGAAGTCTGTAAGATAGTGTTCAAGAATTCTTTAAAATCCAAGACTGTATCAAAAAGCAAAGGCTACATGAGAAAGACTCCGATTTTTCTATAGCAGGGAAGGCCCTGAACTACTTAGGATTTAACCTCTACTTCACCTAACTGATGTCATAACAATGGCGCTTAGTTTGTCTCAAGGACAAATGATCCTTCGAGGCTGTATACAATTCAAGGAGTGTTATCGCACCAGCAAACTGTTGTCCCAAAAATTATATTCATTGCTTTTCAAAATGTTATCAACTTAATAAATAAATACCTTCCCGGGTGAAAAATACAGTGGTGCTTTGTTTGTACGGGCATCCTCTACCAACCCTATTGATAAAACCTAAAAAAAAAAAAAAAAAAATGACCTGCTTCTTCTCTGCCCAGCTACACCTTTCCATTAAATACATCAAACCTCCTAACTGATATTTACATTTCATAGCCCTGATCTCTTAGGTCAGAGTCTTTCCTTCAGTATTCTTTTCTGTCACCAGCCTACTGTTTCCCCTAAATCAATACTAAGTACTTTGTATCATTTCAAAAATGATTTCAACTGTCCCAACACAGCACCACAAATGTATTCACGAATATTTTCAACCTTCCTTGGCCAATCAATGTTTGTCTTCAGTTATCTTAATTCTGAATATCTTCAGCATTATCTATTTTTATGGTGGCTGTTATTCTTAGGGAAAAACAAAAACAAGACAGAGTAAAATATTGCATGGACAGGGTTCTTTCAAGCCAGGAAACCATCCCAACAGGAGGCAGAGCTGCCTGGCTTCCCTCCTGGGCAGGTAGACCTCCAAGAGGCTCTACTTCATCTTCAGGAAAGTTCCAATCGAACGCCTTCCGCCCTTTGTCCATCCTGAACTTGAGCCTGATCCTGGGGTGATTTGCCATCTCCTCTTCTGTAGGCTTTTCTGCGAGGAACCAGGAAACAATGAGAGGATGGCGTGGGTGCAGGCTGCCGGGACGGGGGTGGAGATGCTCGCCCAGACCTCGGCCCCCTGGTGTACAGGTGCGGCTCCTGCCCTTGGCTAAGTGGGGCTTGTCTTGTTAACGACCTACAATGATGAACGTGTTTCCAACCATAGTCTCGTGGAAGATTGTTCTAGACCTGGCCTCTCAGGGAACATATATCCACCCTTAGCTGGGCATAGGCACATTTAATCAGCAGCTAATAACTGTACAGGAGGAGCCGCTCCCCTTCATAAATCAATGTGCAAAATTGCTAATACAGTAGTTATCGATTAGCACACCAACACTCATTTTGAGGCTATAGCTAAGAACTAACAAAGTGACAAGGGTAAAGTGTTATTTCTTTCACACGCAGACAGCTGGGCTGGAAAAATGACTCCAGCAGGCAGTAATTCTTAATTGACACCTGTCAAGATTATGGCGCCAGTCACAGCTGCTGCAGGAAAATTCGTCCCTTGCCCTGTTCATCTGTCAGCTTTAATACCCTTCCTATGCACATATTTTTTTTTTTTCCTTTGCTCTAATCTACCTAAATTGTCCTGGCTTTTGTTTGAAACCTGGGTTTTGGTAGCAGTTAATCCCTTCCTAATATCGCCCCTGCCAACGATTCAACCATCTTGCACATCCAAGGCAGAAAGGCAAGGTATTGGGGTTTGACTACAGAAATGAAAAGGTATGGGGAGATGGGGGAAGGGAGGAAAGCATGTACTCCCCCCAAAAAAACCCAAAATACTGCAACTGGGTAGCACACCTCTTTAAATTTTCAGTGTATTTTAAATTTTTATGTTCTTCTGGGTCTTTCTTTTTACAACCATCGACCCAATATACATTGTCTTCCTGAGATCTAAATGTCATTATTCTGTCATCACTCTCTGACTGCTAGCTACCACTTGAGAATACTCCATCTCCTTAAGCCCCTTCTTTCCACGATCAATGTAACAACACGTTCTGTTCGACACACCCATACAGGTAAGGAAACCCAGATGCACGATATTTTGCATGCGACACAAAAGTCTTGCATTATTAAAGTTGCAGTTCCAGAAAGAGAGAACAGAACCCAACAAAGACACACCCCGCATAAGGATTCCATTTCTTAAAAAAAATAAATAAATACATCTGGTTTCTTATGAAAGATGGTCTAGAAGACAAGTCACAACTTCATTTTAATG